>NW_006159898.1:211544-242105 GCF_000334495.1 Tupaia belangeri chinensis | reverse complement strand
AAAAAAAAGTTATAATAAAAAATAAACTATAAAAAAAAAGAGAGAAGAGGATAGAGAAAGATAGCAAGTGAACAATAGAGGGGATGTTAGTGAGAAACAGATATGGTTTATTATCTGTTGAAGATGACGTGTATAGTATTCTCAACCGGACTGGTCTGGGAAGTATTTCATGATGGGTGAAGTCTTTTAACAAGCAAAATGAGAAATAGTGATTGACTGTTTTAAAAAATTATAATAATAATAATTATTGGGAAATGCATGGAAAAGACTTTGAATGATAAAGCGGGGAGATCGATGCCTCTGTATTGACTGACATGCATGGCATTCCCTTTTGAAAAAGCAATGGAAGTCAATGTAAAGTTATATGTAATCCAATGTAATATAAAGAAGATTATGATAATAATAAAAAAAAAAGTTGTGTACTCAAGTTCAAAGACTTCACTTATGCATAGTCTAATCTATTGTTGTAGCTCTCTAAAGAATTTTTAAATTTCCTGTATTAAAATCGTCATCTCCATGATTTCCGTTTGGTTCTTTTTAAAGATGTCTATTTACCTACCGAATTTCTCACTTATGTCATGGATTGTTTTTCTCACCTCTTGGAATTGCTGTCAGTAATCTGTTGAATCTCATGAGTTTTATTATGATGAATATTTGCAAATTCATTTCCAATATTTCTGTTATATACTGAATTTCATCTGATGTTAGGAGAGAGGTAGTATGTTCCTTCGGAGGAGAAATATCTCCTTATATTTTCTTATTTATTGTGTTTCTGTATTGATATTTAAACATCTAGTGGGGTAATGATTTTATTTCTGTAAGTGTATGGATTCCCTTGTGTCAACCATAACTGCTACCCTGACAGTGGTTGCCTGAGTTCTTGGACCCTATATAGGGCATGGAGATCCTCCTCCAAGTGAGGTAGCTATGTAGACATATCAATGAAAAATAAGTAGTATCCTGTGTCTTGAATGGATTGTGCTCAAGAGTTATGTGGATGCTGATTGAGAAGTTGTGATTTAGGACATGACTGATTGTTTAGATTAGCATTCATGTGTTTTCCCTGGGGATGAAGAAAGTCTTCCATTCCAGAGTCTGAGTATCTTCACAGCTGCCACCTCTCCTGCTCTGCCCACTTGCACCCCCCATGCAGGCAGTTCATTCCAAGATGGAGAGGAGAAGGCTGTGATTGTTGTGGGTGGAGGCTCTGGTAAGCCTCTGAGACACAGGTAGGTGAACATGGGGGTCCAGATGGGCCATCACAGACTAAGCTAGCACCAGCAACTGCACAGAAAGCTCTGAACTAGTCTCTGTGCCACACACCATCTCCTCTCTGGTTATGAGGGGGAATACCTGGTACCCTTCTATCAGTTATCTTTTCTCTCTCTTTATCTCACATTCACAGTTCAAAGGGATTCTGAGAAGCTTCAGAGCAATGGAGGGCAGGGAACTGTTCCCAGAGTTTTGAGTCTGAAAGGAGAGTTCAAGAGGCCTGCCAATCAGTCTGGGGAAAATTTCCAATTCCCTCAGTATCTTTTGCAGTATGTTGGGGACTGGGAGAAGTGTTCACATATTGTTTTCCATTCCTTGGATAAATCCTCCCACTTCACTGGTCCATTTATGCTCCAGAATATATAATGCATGTGGCTCTGTTTGCAGAGTCATGGACCTCTTGCTTAATCTGACTGATGTGGTAACTGTAGCTGCCTACAGAGACCTGGTGGGATTTTGGTGGCTTCTCAGGGATCTGAAGATATTCAGGCCTTTGGACCTTGATGCAGGCTTTACTTCAGCAGTTGCTCTTTTCTCAAATTGGCATCACTCTGCATCTGCTGGGGTCTTGTGAGATAGGATTAACCAGGGTGAGATCTTTCCCTGGAGCTATGCATCCCTATGAATCTCAGGAAATTCCCACACAGGGTCCTGGACCACGTGGAATGCTGGACTCCCAGGTACCTAGGCATGCCATCCACAGTGGTATTAGAGGCTGATAGGGATCTCTCTCTTTTCCAGCAAAGAACAGTTTCTGCTGACTTAGCCTGCTGATCTCAGCCATCTGTGCACTTCAGTTCCTTTTCTATGATATTTCTCTCAAGTTTTCACATTTCAGAAAACTTCAGTTCCTTTCTTGGTGATTTCAAGTGTTCTTCCTTAGAAATTTCAGTTGAAATGTCTGAGTAATTATTACTTTATATCATGATTGCAGAGATCAGTGTTGGATGTTTTCTATTATCCATCTTCATCTGAGGAACACTTTTTGGACATACCCTGTTCTAGTTCCAAGATGAGATGTCTTAAACTTCATCAACTTTATAAGAATCTATTCTTATTAAGAACCTATTCTTATTAATCTATTCTTATTCTTACATATCTAATTCTATTTAGCAAATAATAGCAATTAATTGAGGTCACCCTCTCAGTCACACCTGGAAGTGTCAAGGTAAGTTGATGTCAGAATAAACAGAAGATGAGTGTGGAGATGAAAATCTCTTAGAAAGCACTTATATGAATCCAAATAAAAAATGTAAACAAAGAAACAACTCACATTCCTGAATATTGTCCTCAAATAAGTCTGATTTCTCTCCTGTTAGATTAATATTTTCAAAAATACAAGCCATAATTCTTTCCATCAAGGAGTGCATCCTTCTACCCATGAGCTTTGTATGCCATACAGCATGATGGCTCTCAGGGACTGTCATTGGTGTCCATGTGTGGCTCCATGTATGCATGTTTGTAAGTCTCTACACAACTGTATGCTGTTATTTCTACAACTCTAGCCCAACAGGTCTTTAGTGAGTTTTCTTTTTGTTTTTATTAGTTGCTTTGATTAAATACCAAAAATGGAGATCAGTAAGTGGCATAATGGATAGATACATCACTGGACTCCCACATAGTCTGCTGTAGTTTGAGTCCTGGACCCGGTGCTTAAACTCATGCTGGGCACATGTGTGTGTGTGTGTGCCCAAAATTCCAAGAGGAAACTGGAGAGAAGGGATTACAGTGTGGCCATCCCCCCTGGGGGGGGTGATTTCTCACCTTCTTTCTCTTTGTCTCTGTCTCTCCAGCAAGCACACATGCCCTATAGCAAAAAAAAATCTCTCTCTAAAAAAAAAAAAAAAAGAAGGGAAAAATGCCAAAAATGATAACTACCTAAGAAAGAAAATGTTATAATTTATATATACTAGTTTAGCCAGTGTCAGAAAAATGTTTTCATATCCTAAGCCTTACTTTTCTTTAAGAAAAAATGTAATTCTGGGAAAGACCCATAGCACAATAGTTGGGCACTGGGCACAGAGGGTCAGATCCTATATGGCTGACAACAATTTGTGTCTCAGCCCTGTCAGCTTGGGAGACATGCCAAGCACCCGAAGGGATGAAGAGGAAGAGGATGGGGGATTATAGTTTGATCACATGCTACTAGAGGATTCTCTCTATCTATGAATAGTGCATGCTGTCTCCACCTGTGGAAGAACAATTTTAAAGAAAAATTCTGCCCTAAAATTGTATAAAAGGCAAGGGGAAAAGAAAGAAGCAAAACGTTTAAAGGACACAAAAACAGAAAATTATCTATTGATAATAATATGTATGACAATATCTTTGAACCAATATACAGTGTATTCATGATGGGGAAAATCATTTGGTATGCTTAATGATACACAGTGATTGAATTAAAAAATTAGTCACAAGTTTTTCTTTTCTTCATCAAAGATGATGTATTAGACTCACTGTGCATACTTGAAACATTTTACACAAACTCCCTAACACCTCATTATCCTTTCTAAGCATTAAAGGGGATTTCCACTGATCATTACTCACTAGTTAATGATATTCTATGTGCTGCAGCTGTTAAATTGCATGTATGTAGCTGTGCCTTAGAGGTCCAGCTCACTCACTCCTCACATCTAACTCCCTCATCTAATTGGCCCACTGAGAAAACAGTTCTCTTAACTCTTATCTTTTTTTCCATTCCCTCCATAATACTAATGGATATAAATCTGCCTGACAGCAGTTCTGCAAAAGTGTACAACTTACCCCTAAAGTGCATAGCCTTTTATTGGTTGTCTCCCTTTGTGCTACACTGACACAAATTGCCTTCTGACAAAAGCAGGATCAATTAAGCTGATAAAAGTAGAATTATCGGAGAACAATGACATGTACCCTCACCATAATGCCAGAGTTTTTATTATACACATCCTGTGATTCCACAAATGAATAAAGATGCATATTCCCTATTAAAGTCGCTTGCAGCTAGTAGTTGGCAATGTAGGTAAAGGGCTTAGGGGAATGCACCATCTAGTCTCTTTGAAAGTGAAAGTGCTGACAACCACCTAAGCTAAGGACAATGAAAACAACTTGAGCAAGAACAGACAAAGGATGAATAATAAAGACTCCAGAGATACTGTCAGAACACACTTTTTTCATACCAGCAGCTCTGGCATTCACATGAAAATATCAAGTTTTTACATTTTACCAGAAAAGTATATAAAATTTTTATCAAACCTATTTCTTAGTATACTTAATTTTGAACTTGATCAAAGATCCTTGTCACTGGTGAGAAAAGGCAAAAAGTAAGATTTCCAGCCTTTATAAATAATTCCAGCAAAATAGGAAACCAACTTTTATTTGAAAACCTATGAATGAGATTTAATCTGTCACTGTATCTACATCTTAGTTATTGAGAATATTTATTTTATACATATTTTTCATATTATACATCGTAAGACACAACTGTGTATGACTCTACATGACAAGCATATCTCATTGGGAAATTTACTATGTGTAAAAAAATATGTAAATTATCATACAACTTATTATTTAAGAACAGATTTGGGGTCTGCCCCATAAAGCAGTAGTTAAGGGAATTGGATCCCACATGGCAAACTACAGTTTGAAAACTGGCACCCAGAAGCTTGAAGAACATGCCAGGTGCATTTGTGTGCAGAAACCAAATTCCAATAGGATGGATAAATGGAGAAGAAAGGATTGCAGCATGATCATGCCTCATTGCAGAGGGCTTTCTCCCTCTCTCTCTCCCCATCTCTCTGTCTCTCTCTAAAAAGCACTTGCACCCTCTGGCAATAAACACACATACACACACATACACCCACACATTTGGCATTCCCAGTTAATATTTTTTGCAGAGCTTCTCAAACCCATCATGTGTCCACTCCT
The DNA here is from genome assembly GCF_000334495.1 of Tupaia belangeri chinensis. NCBI lineage: Eukaryota > Metazoa > Chordata > Mammalia > Scandentia > Tupaiidae > Tupaia > Tupaia belangeri. The sequence goes on along the minus strand of NW_006159898.1, from coordinate 236,933 downwards.
TGGGACAGCCTCTGTTTTTCTGTCTACCAACACTTTTTGAGTTCCTCTGTTTCGTATAGCTTATAGGAGCTACCCATCTAAATGTGGAGACTTGCAAATTGAATTATCATAGTTTTATCTTCAGGTTATCTGATCAATAAAAACATAATGCTTCCTAACTGGCTTTCATATTGTATGACTGATTTTATTATTTTGTGAAAAAATATTCATTTTAACTGACTTGAAATGTTTTGTTAATCCAAGAATTCAGGGCGTTTCTAAAGAAAATAAATTGTAGTTGAACGGCCAGTCAACAGTAAAATCCAGAAAAGATAACTAAGTACTTCTCATTAAGATGTCATGGATAAAATCATTACACATTTCACTAAAAACGATAACTGTGATAATTAAAATTAGTAGTAGTTCAATAACTGAGTGGAGCTAATTGTAATATTTTAACATGATAATACATAGTCAATCCTAGAGTCCTAATTTGAGACTATTAGTCAAGGTAACCACCATTGGAAGTGCTTTCAATTCTTTTGTTTCCTGCCCAAGAAATTTCTGTCACAAATGGTGGTACTATAAGGTGACAGAAGGACTAACATCATTTGCATAGCCAAGCCTTAGACTAATCCCTGAGTTCTTGTTTCTACAAAAAGGTGTAGCATGATTCCAAGAGAAAAGCACATTGCTTTGAACTCCCCACAATCAGGCCCTGAGGTAAGTTGTATACATGGGAAGCAAGGTCAGCAAGCACTAAGAGGGAAATGGAAAGAGAAAACAATAAGTACATCACTGGATTTGATCCTGCTCTAGCTAGATCTCGGGCATTCTCTGAGAGACTGAGAGCAAAGATCTGAGAATCCTGCACAAAGTGATATTTCCTGGAGTGTAGTAGCAGTTCCAATGTTTAAACAGACACTAAGATAGCTGGCTGCTTCCTCAGATTAGGCAATGAATCCTACCTAGCCATGCTCTGTGTTGGTGATGTAGCTATTCCTCATCTCTTTTTTACCTGCGTTTTCTGTCTAACTACTTATTTAGAGTACCTGAGTTTGAGTCTGATTCACACCAGCAGACATGTGACCTACAGTATAGGCTGCTACTGCTCATACTTAATCATTCTGAGCGACTACAGGTCACCAGCCAGTAAATAGATGACTAGATTTAAGTGAGCCTACCCTGGGTCTAGGGTAATGGATATGTAATATGCTCATTATATTAACTCATTCATTAGAAATGCATCTTAAGACACCTTATTGTGAAATAAACATTATGAGGTTTCCCAAGATCGAACTTTTTAACTGGCAAACACCTGGTTTGACAATTCCTATCATGGACATTGGTAACATTTCTTCCCTACGTAAACCATGATACATGATGTGTGCACATTTCCTCTGAATACATTTGCCAGATGCTGATATAGTGTCACATATTCTGTACCAAAAAGCCACTCAGTAAGTATTGTGGACTAACTCTGAAAATTCCAAGGAAAGGATGATATTGTACACAGCAGGTAAGTACTGGCTGTAAGTGCCCTCCCACAAGTAAGTGAGTCAGTTCATGCAGCAGGTCATAACTTATGCTGCCTGTTTATATGCTATCTCAGTACGGAATATTAGAAATCCAAATTGAAAATCCTACCCTTGTCAGCAGCATCCAGTCTCCTGACAGACCAAGTTTGTATATTTATGAAGTGCTAAGAACAAGCAATAGAAATCCTTTACAGACAAAGAGGTATATATATCCCAAACCCAAATATAGTTTTAGTTCTTCAGGTCACTGTAACACATCACTGTTTATTTGAGCAAAATTTTAAGACAAGGCAAGGGTGATTCAGGACCCATTTTGAAAAAAAAAATTATTACAAGTGAAATTCTCCTAAGCTACTGAAATTTTTTATTCCTTTTTATTGCAAATCCTGTCACAGAACTTGGGAAAGAGAGCAAAAGTTTAAGTAACTCTTCACATGATTGCGTGTACTTTTTTAATATTCTGTAGAGCCAAAGGTGATACATTGCATAATGTGTTAAATTATTTTGAAAGTTTTTATTTAAAATTATTTTTTGTTTAGTTTTTGGGTTGTTTTTCTATTTTTGTAAAATAGATTTGAAAAGGGTATACCCCCACAGGCAGGGAGGCTTTTTTTTTGTTTTTATTTTTGCTTTTTTTGTTTCTGATAAGATATGACCATTTCTATCACCTTCATGGTATTTGGTCTGTCCTATTAACTCAGTAAATATTTCCTGACATATCATGTACAAGACATCAGGTCATAAACTATAGAAGAGCTAAACGGTGGAGTCTTTGTCCTCCAGAAACTCATACCTACCAAGGGAATAAGAAAAGTATGCAAATAGTATGCAGAACAGTAGAATATAATGTTCCATAGAGAGATATAAAATGATATTCATAGGAATAGATTGGCTGAGTAGATTATTAAAAAGCTTATGGAAAAGAAAATGTTTGAGGTAATCTCTGAAAACTAGGCATGATTTTAAAAAAAACAAAGCTGGAGGGAAAGACATTACATGAGAAAAGTAAAGGAAGATGAAAGACAAGGCATGATTCCTTAACACTACTGATTTTTGTAAGTAAAAATATGCGTAGTTATAGATAAGTAGACCTCAAAGGTGAAAGAATCAAACACCAGTTAGAGAAGTTGTAACAATTTGAAAGAAGACTACAAGAGTTCAGAGGAGGAGAGTAACGTAATTAATTCTGTATTGGTTGTGTATAGAGAGAATCTTTAATAAACAAAAAAGGTTCTCGATTGCATGCTAGCCATTATTCAAAATTCATTTCCCAGATAACCTCAGGTTACATGATTAAGGAATTCCTGGGCTCTGAAGACATGAAGATAAATGCAGAAATTCAGCCCACAGACATTTCCAATGAAATAGTCAGGCATGTATCAATCTTCTGTTCTTAGTTCCAAAGACTCCTTTATCATAGTAAATACTGAAGAAAGGGATAAATAGTGCATGGAAGGAAAGGAAAAAAGAAACCTACATTATACTGGTGACTTTCAAAGATATTTCACTATTTGAAGACATGAAGATAAATGCAGAAATTCAGCCCACAGACATTTCCAATGAAATAGTCAGGCATGTATCAATCTTCTGTTCTTAGTTCCAAAGACTCCTTTATCATAGTAAATACTGAAGAAAGGGATAAATAGTGCATGGAAGGAAAGGAAAAAAGAAACCTACATTATACTGGTGACTTTCAAAGATATTTCACTATTACTAACATAGTTTAATTTCACAACAATTATTATTTTTTTTTTTGGAGAGGTTTTTGCCATTGGGCGTGTGCACTCGCCAGAAAGACAGAGAGAGACAGAGAGACAGAAAGCGAGGCATCACCTCCCTGGGGGGATGGCCACGCCACAATCCCTTCTCCTCCATTCTCCTCTCAGGATCTTGGGCACGCACACACACACACCCGGCATGAGTTTAAGCCACCAGGTCTGGGACTCAACCCGCAGTCGACTACATGAGAGTCTAGCGACATAGCCATTACGCTAACTGCTAGTCCCCAAAACGATTAATTTTAAAGAAGAGAGTTACTCTGAAGTCATTTCTTTTAAATTTTTTTATTTTAAATATTTATTTGTTTATTTATTTTGTTATAATTATTTTTTTTAATTTGATGAAAGAAGGAGAAAAAGAGAGTAAGAGAGCAAGCCACCAGATCCAAACCATTGTTGGCCATGTGGAAGTCCAGCACTTTAACAACCACACCACCTGCTGGCCCCATGAAAGTCGATGTAAAGGAACTGGGCTAAATGACATAGCTGTTAAATAATAGGGTCAAGTATACCTGATAATTTTTCGCCCATTTCTTTTCCCATTACACCACACTGTACCTCTCCAAGTCTATAAGTCACATCTACTTATGTGACTGTAATTTCCACATCTACTACTTAAGCCTAGACCTTTTCTCTAGTAAAAGACTTATAAATCTAGCTCCGGGCTATTGGTCTCCCTTTAGATGTTCAATAGACAAGTCAATCCAATCAGGTTCAGCATAAACTTTACTGTCTTTCAATAAACTTATCTTCTCCTGCCTTTATTATAATAAATCAATTAAATATATACATTACCCTTAATTTTTTCATCTTATTAATCTACTGTATCTTTAGTCACTAAGCTCTCCCTTTTAAATATTGTCTTTATTCCTAGTGCCAAAATCTTGGTTCTGACCTGCACTGGTTTATGATGATAATCACATGTGACCCCCAAACTCATCCTATGTTCTTTGACTTCCCAGGCCTTTTGATGGCCCCTTTTTTGTTAGTATATAATTGATAGCCAAATATCTAATTACCTTATGTCATATTTTTATGTTATAATTGCTATATTAGAGGGGACGTTTGTAGATTTTTTAATACATTAAAAATTGAATCAGTAAGTAGAAAATTATTTTTCCCATTAACTTACAGTACATTAAATTCAATCTCTGGGGGAAAACAAAGTGTGAGGTTATTTTCTAAAATAGTCTCTTAAAACATATATTATGGGGACCAGCAGTTAGCATAATGGCTATGTCGCTGGACTCCCAAGTAGTCGACCGCGGTTCAAGTCCTGGACTTGGCGGCTTAAACTCATGCCAGGCGCATGTGCGTGCGTGCCCAAGATCCCATGAGGAGAATGGAGGAGAAAGGAGAAGGGATTGTGGTGTGGCCATCCCCCCTAGGGGGTGATTTCTCGCTATAATGGTCAAAAATAAATGTTCAGAAATAGTGCAAGACCATCTAAATAAAGCATTAGACCAAAACACTTGCATTGTTTTTCCTGAGGTTGTATACTTGTTTTGTTTTTTCATTTGTTTTAGTTTTTAGGTTTTTTTTGTTTTGTTGTTGTTGTTGGTAACTGAAGAAAACCCTGCTATGATCTAGTTCATGATACATGACATTTTTATTTCCCAGAACAAAATTAAACTTTGCCACATATTTTGTATTTCTGTCACTTAACTACAATTAGCCAGTCAAGATGGAATCATTGAAATACTATCCAATTGTTTCATCTTTAAGTAAATAAATGTTTTTGTGCATATGTATGTATGCATATATGTATATACAAATTTTTCTTTTTTTTTCTTTTTTTTTTTTAAGAGGTTATTTTGCTATAGGACGCCCACACTCGCCAGAGAGACAGAAATCACCCCCCAGGGGGATGGCCATGCCGCAATCCCTTCTCCTCCATTCTCCTTTCGAGATCTTGGGCACACATGCACATGTGCCCAGTGTGAGTTTAAGCCACCAGGTCCGGGACTCGAACCCTAATTGACTACATGGGAGTCCAGCAACATGGCCATTACGCTAACTGCTGTTCCCACAAATTTTTCTCATATAAATTTTTGTGTTTGAGATTTCATATTTCATTTTTATACATCTTTATAGGGAACAATATGGTTTCTCATTGACTCAAAGACATTACCATATACATCTTCCTCAAGAGATAACTTTCTATTCTGCATTTGTCGAATGTTAATAGCTTTTCTAGTAGTTCTTAAGAAGATTTAAAAAAAAAAAAAACTTTTGAAGGAAAAAAAATATGGAAGAGTAATTTAATTTATAAAACAAGTACTGAAGTAAAATAACCTGTTTTTGTGGGTTTTTTTAATGCATGAGAACAAATTTAATTGTGAATCAGACATACATATACCTTTCAACATATATTACACACATACAAATGTGTATAGAACAACACACATTGCAGACACATACAAATTCGACTGAAATCTATAATCCTCATAACTGAATCACACACACACACACACATTGTATATCTGAGCAACAATGTGTCATAAGACAGCATGGTAGGCACTTTGGATTGCTTAGTGTCCACTTGAACTTCTCAGTTTGCTCATCAAACACTTGTTTCTCTACATATTTTTTTCACTTTTATTGTGTTCTGTTTTGTACTCATTTGGCCCATGTGTTAACTTTAAAAGACAAAGATATGTTCAGATGAATATCTTGTTCATTTCAAGCTAACAGGATATGGGGAAAGAGAAGAAAATAAGGAGAAAGGCTTTAGCATCTCCAGTCTCCCTACGTTGCGCTCAGCCTTCCAAACTGTGATTAAGCCATGGTGACCTGTGAACATTTCTCATGCCCAGGCTCAGGGTATTCCTTAGATTTTTCTTCATGGTATTCACTATTTCTAGGGGATTCCTCCCTGCCATTGGCCTGGGTAGCACTATTCTTTCCTTCAAGTCATAGTACAGTATCCCTTTGTCAGGGGGCCTTCTCTACCTCCTAGTGTGTAGCAGTGGGTTCCCTGTTAGTCTCCCTTTCAGTAGCCTCTTTTTCATTATAAAATTGCCTGGAGTAAGTCAGTATAGATGTATGTGTGGATTTAAAAGAACAATGGCATCTCTTACAGTAGACAGCAGGTTTCCCTCTGTTTTTTACCATGACTACACAACATTTAGTATGTCCCTGGCCCCATACCTGGTAAATGCACAATTGATATTTAAGAAAGGGAAAAAAAGAAAGGATTAAGGGAGGAAGAACAGTGATAAGAACAAAGGAAAAATAAGCTAGAATGAAAGCAGATCTTAACTTTTAAAGAAAAGGAAGAATAAGAAAAGAACAAGCAGAAACTAGAGGCAAGATAAAGCCAAAGAAAAAAAGTGGTGAGAATTAAATAAACTGGTGAGGAGAAAAATAAAAAGAAAGCAAACAATCTAAACAAAATGATCTCTGATGACAATCCAGCTAAACCAGCACTTTTCCATGAATATCAACTAGAAAACCAGACTGAAACAGGATTATGACTGTCACCAGTGAAAAATTGTCCTACTGATGTCTCCTTGTAATGCATGCATTGGTTTATGGACCAAAATTCCTTGAGTCAGCACCACAAATCTGGCTAATGTTCCTTAGAGCAGCATTTGCCCTTTAGGGTTCTGATTTAGCTGACAGATGTGTAAAACCCCTTGTAACCAGTTACCTCGCTATTGATTACACATCTGTGAGGTTCATAGACTCCTGTTTTTCTAGCTAAGGTCAGCATTACCTTAAGCCCTGTGCCCTGAAACTGGGCTATGTGTTTTAGAGGGCATGACATAAATTCAGGTTATGCCTTGGGACGTCCACCTTGTACCGCCAATGCTTGTATAGATGAATATGGAAGACATTGATCTAAGTTCTCTTCTGGGAAATGAATGAATGTCAGTGAATTTTGGGTTAAGGCCAAAGCCTGCTGCCATCTCCCTTGTCCATAAAGCAAGGCCAAGGCTTGAGGCTGTCAGAGAACATTTCTAAGTGAATTTGGGCAATAAACATGCAACCATCAGTGAACCCTGACAATCTTGTTTAAAATTGCAAATTGACCCTTTCTGCCATATTCCCAATCCCCTTTAACCTGCTTTTTATTTTTTTTTATTGTACTTAGTATGTTCTAATATATTTCATGGTTTATATTATTTATTACTTATTTGTTTCTCCCTCCATTAGACTGTAAATGAATGGAGTCAAGAATACTCGCTGTTTTTTGTTTTTGTTTTTGTTTTTTTTACAGGTTTTTGCTATAGTGCACATGAGCGCACCAGCCAGACAGACAGAGACAGAGAGATAGAAAGCAAGAAATCACTCCCCAGGGGGATGGCCACACTGCAATCCCTTCTCCTCCGTTCCCCTCTCGGGCTCTTTGGCATGCATGCACATGCACCCGGTGTGAGTTTAAGCCACCAGGTCCAGGACTCGAACCACAGTTGACTACGTGGGAGTCCAGCGACATAGCCATTATGCTAACTGCTGGTCCCAAGAATACTCACTGTTTTGTAACTAACATATTCCAAGCACCTAGAACAGTTTTTGTCATGTCATAGGCATTCGATTTATATTTTATTAAAATGATGAATCTATGAATGGACAAAGTAAATGTAGATTAGTATTCTGTACTTTGGGGGAGTAAGGAGGCAGGCACGAAAATTAAAGCATTGAGATCTTCGTCTTGGAAGAACTTATGATTTAGATGGAAAAATAAACACAGATAGGAAATTGGACAATAACTTCTATGAGACTGCAAACATTAAAAAATATAATTGCATATATTAATAAATTTACTTGAAGCATAAGGAAGACAGTTTACTGTAGCAGTAATAATACTAAACTTGGGAAGTTGTGGTCGAATCTTGGCCCTACCTTTTAGTAACCATATTACCTCAGGCCTGTCATTTTAACCCAGAATCAAGCTTAGTATGAGTGAATAATAATGACTTTCTCCTGGGCTTCTCATGAGGATGAAATAAGATAACGAAGTTGAAAGTAATTTGATGATATTATCTGCTCAATAATTGTCTACTGAATGAGTAGATTTTCTCATTTACAAATAAGAAAAGGCAAGCAGAGTAGTTAATTTACTCGCCCAAGGTCACCCAATTAACTTCAGAGTAGGAATACCAAGACTCCTGACTCTCAGTCTGATGTTACTGAAAATAGTGCCCACTCTGTCCCTTGACTTTATTTTTATGAGTAATTCTGTTTCTTACACATAACAAAAATTTATTATTTATTCTAGAAATAGAGCATCATTTCCCTGAAACACCCTCATTAGGCTCCAAGATGTCTAAGCTTTGTCTCTCTTTAATCGGTTTACTTGTGAAGGAGCAATTTGCTTTACGACCTCTTTGCAGAGTCTGAAGGGTTTATGACCATGTGGTGTCAACAATGAGCTCTAAGATGCTTTTAGGTCCATTTACCAGCTTCAGAATCTTCAAATTGTAGTAGTCTATTTGTTCTGAAAAGATTAAATCTGAGCACCCCTCCTGCTTTTAAGCTTACTGTCAAGTGGAACAATCACTTCTCTTGGGCTATTCCATAGCCAAAGCACATCCTCTAAGACAGTATGATCAGTACCAATATGATGCATTTTTAAGGATAACACATCAAGTTGGCTTTTCACAAGGCTTCCAACAGGCTGGATGGGTCTGCCATGGTCAGTTTCATAACCCTTTTGTGAGTGGAAATAAAGATTTTCAAGGCCAGCCAATAGCGCAGCAGTTGCACCAATGGATTCCCACATGGCTGACAGAGGTTCAAGTTTCAGACCCAGTAATTTCAAAATCATACCAGGTGCATGTCTGCGCATGCCCCAGATCCCAGGAGGACAATGGAGAAGAAGGGACTGCGGTGTGGCCATCCTCCCTGGGGGAAGGTCCCTCCCACTCTCTCTCTCTGTCTGGCAAACGCATGCACTCTAAGGCAAAAATCTCTCAAAACAAACAAACAAACACAAAAACAAACAGAAAAACCAGATATTCAAGAAGTTGACAAATACAATGGTTCAAATCTAGAAACCTAGAATACTGAATCTATGTTCATGGAAAAGGTGTGCTATTTGTTTACTTTCAATTGCATAGACCAAGGCAGATGTAAATAAGGAGCTAGAGGAGCCAAGCGCTTAGAGGCCTCACACCTATTCAGCATGCAACCATTTAGAACCACATGAATCTTAAGTAGTAGAATTTTAAAATAATGCTAAGGGGGTCAGCAGATGGTACGGTAGTTAGGGTGCTAGATTCCCACATGGTCAACCACAGTTCAAGTCGTGGACCTGGAGACTTGCTTTCTCACTTTCTCACTCTCTCTCTCTGTCGCTCTCTGGTGAGTGCATATGCCCTATAGAAAATTACAAAAATAATAAGTAAATACATAAATAAATACCTTTAAAAAAAATGTCGAGGGGCAGGGCAGGAGATACAATAATAACTCCAGTAAAAATTCACTCTAACTACCTGAAATACAGAAAGACAGAAAGATCTGGTTGTTGTAGAGATATCCTTTTATTTTTTTAATTTTTTTTTTTTTTGGAGAGGCTTATGCTATAGGGCGTATGCGCTCACCAGAAAGAGAGAGACAGAGGGATAGAAAGTGAGAAATCACCCCCCGGGGGAATGGCCATGCCGCAATCCCTTCTCCTCCATTCTGCTCTCAGGATCTTGGGCATGCACGCACACACACCTGGCATTGAGTTTACACCACCGGGTCCAGGGCTCAAACTGCAGTTGGCTTCAAGGGAGTTCAGCTACATAGCCATTATGCTAACATTATTTAATAATTCAAGAGCAGAATATGAAACAGATTCAGGCAACACTCAGTATCTCAAATGCTACCTTCACTCTTGTTCTGTTGTAATCTGAAATCTGTTTAATTTTCTTCCCTTGGGTGGTCAGTTGCATTTGTTTGGTTGGTTTCTTTTCTCCCTACTCATCAAAAGTTATATAACTCTTCAGGTCAAATTCTCAGTGTTCTGCCCAATTCTTCTTGTCTCAATTTCCATAATCCTAAAAAATGAGAGAAAAATCTCACTGGTCTTGCCCACCTTTTCTAACCAGGCCACCACATGGCTGAGAAATCCAGGGGAAATTGAGTCATATGGGCAACAGGACTTTCAGTGATTGCAGGTTCTGCAGAAATTTGGAGCTGAGGTCCAGCAGTGGTACCACAGGAAGCAGGGGCAGTGCTGGGTCATGCTGGGGACTACGTAGGAGGGCTCTGAATTCATGTCCTATGGAAGACTCCATCAAACTTGCCTTTCTCTTGTTTAAGATGATTTTTTTTTTTTTTTTTAGTTTGCTATGGGGCATGTGTGCTCACCAGAAAAAGACAAAGATAGAAGGAAAGTGAGAAAGCACCCCGGGGGTGGGGGAAAGGGGACGCTGCAGTCCATTCTCCACTCACGTTTTGGAATTTATGGCACACATATATGCCTAGCATTTTTCCCAAACCACCATGTCCAGAACACAAAGCGCACAGTCAGCCACGTGGAATCCAGCTGCCTTAACCACCATTTCACCAACTGCCCCCAAAATTGCCTTTCTCTCTCTCTCTCTTTCTCTCTCAGGAAATAAATAAATTTGAAAAAAAAAAATAAGAAGAAAGAGAAATGTGGAGCTTAAAATAATAAACAGATTTCCCCCTCCTTGCCCCACAAGTGAGAAAAATATTGCTTAATACTGGGTTGTTGGAAAAGTCATGGTGTATGTTTTTCTATGCAAAAATGCATCATGACTTTTCCAATAACCCCACAATTCTGGAATTAATCCACTTGTTCTCATCACCACTACCTTATTTTAGCCAAAGCTGTTGGCTTTGTAGGTGGACTACAAGAAGAACCAAAGTAACTCACATTGAACCTACTATAGTAGATTTACCTCTAAGGTAGTCACAGTTTGGGTGAGATTAGGCAGGGACTGGATTTGGTACCATAGTCTAAAAGGAGCCCTGATGATGGGGTTCATCCACTGCAAATGCAGCCAAAAACAACCACCTGTTGTTAACAAGTTTGCACAGAATAGTCAGGGAAATGAGGAATTGCTGTGCTGTGCAAAACAGCACACAGTTCACCCATTACTTTGCCTTTAAAACCTTGTGGGCCAGCTAGTGGCATGGTAGTTAAGGTGCCTGGATCCTACCTGGATGACTGCCACAGTTTGCATCTCACTCCTAATGGCTTAAAAAACACACTGGGTGTGTGCATATGCCAAAAATCCTGAAAGGGAAGATAGAGGAGAAAGGATTGCAGGGTGTCCTCGCTATCCTTCTCTGTGTCTCTCTGGTGAACAAACACACTCTCTAAAATTTTTTTAAAAAAGAAAAAGAATAAAAAACTTGGTTAGATTGAGGTTGAAGAGATGGTCTTTGGAAATTAGTTCACCATCGTCCCAGGTTGCTGGCTTCCTAAAAAGAGCTAACTTTTCATAAACACTTTTCTTTTGAGTATTGGCTTTCGAGAAGCAAGCAGTCAAACTTGGGCTCAGTACTCGTTTTATTTGACTGCAGTTTTCTCACCTTTATCTCTCACCTTATTGTGTTATCACCTCTAAACTGGTGAACTATATATCCCTACATCCAGTTATCACCTCTAAACTGGTGAACCATATATTCCTACACCCAGACTCAAGAGCAGATGTTTTGTTATATATGTCCTTTAATAGTCAATATAGATGCAAATTTTTCAAAGATGACCTCCTTTATTTTCCACATGCTAGGACAAGCATCCTAAATACTACTACTATTTTAGCACACTTTTTCAAAAATTTTATTTATTTATTTATTATTTTAATTCACCAGAGACAGAAAGTGAGAAACAAGCCACCAGGTCTGAGATTTGAATCACAGTTGTCCACGTGGAAGTCCAGTGCCTTAACCACCACCCTACCTGCCAGCCCCTATTTTAGCACACTTTTTACTATTTGTCATGGGCAGCCCCTATTTTAGCACACTTTTTACTATTTCTCATTTACTGTTTACTCTTCCATGCCTGTCCCGTCTACCGGCCTGTCTCACCCTGCAGAAAGACTGTGAAATGTGCTATATCCTTACACCACCCTAGACTCTGGCACATATATGTCCTCAAATGAATATTTCTTCACAGAATGAAGGAAAAAACAAAGGCACTTTAACAACTCCTAGAATCACCTCCCACTTCTAGCTTTTTCCTATCAGATTGTTGTGCAGTTGTAGACTGATAAACTTCATCTTCTTTCTGCATCTGGTTGACAAGGTAAAGCAATCCAGAGAGGTCACAAAACAGTCTCTCTAGATTCAAAGTCCAGACTTTTCAGAAAATGTCAGCATAACTCTTATACTTTTCCCTAAAAATATATTTAAAGTGATTGCAAAACATATTACTTCTCCCTTCTGCTGATATCTACTGTCAGGCCTGTCCCCTGGCACCAGAATGATTGAAGGTGACTGGAATCGGCCTGCTGACAGGTATTCAACCGCACATGCTGCCAGAGATATGGCTCTGAGTCCCGAGACCCCACAGTCCCTCAAACCAAAACCAGAAAATTGAAGTCCTCAGCTACAAATGTCACCTTCGCTTCCTAAATAAATTGCACACCAGCCCATCCCCACATAACTCCCACAAGGTCATGTACTGAAAAAAAGGCAGCCTTGCTCAGACTAGGAATGAAATGTGATACCTCCTGGATATGTTTTTTTCTATCTGTTAAATGAAGCTGCTAATAGCTTTTTACTGGTTAGCTCTTATCTATGGTTTGGGGAACAGTTCCTAGAACCCACTTAGACTTACAAATAAGGTCTTCCTCCTGTCTGCAAGTCCACAGGTTCCCACGTGGGACATGCCTACTACATAGGAACAACGCTGTACATTTGACAAGTCTCATTAAAAACTCAGCAAAAAGACAAAACTGCCCAGAAACACAACCTGATTAATATGAGTGGATGCTGAGTAGTTTATGAAACAAGGTCTAACCAGCTTTTACACCTATTCTTCTTCTCTGGTGGTCGTGCAGGATCCCTAGTAAAGTAGCTACTTGCTCTTAGCTCCCATCAACCCATCACAGGCCCTCTGCCAGTTTTTATGTATTGACTTTACCGTCACGCCAAGCAGTTCACTCGCAGTAGCCATTTGTGTGAGTCGAGTATTTTGTTATCCATGCTAAAAATCAGATTAAGGATACTCTTTCATTTTTAAGCTGGATCTTTCAACCAGTCAGTTTTTTTTTATTTCTCTTTTAAAAGTTTGAATTAAATCTCTTTTTTATAAAAAGCTACAGTATCTTCGTTGAGTGACATTTTAGTAAATTCTTATAACAGCAGCCATTCCTGCAACGAGCACCACTCTAATCCAGAGAGTATACTAGGGAACTTCAGAAAGTTTGTGGAAAAATAAAATTAAGTACAAGTTTATTTGTGTACAAAAAAATTTGAAAACTAAGCACAGATTTTTATAATGTGGATTTTCCAGGAACTTTTTTGAGGACTCCTCATAGATCTTTATATCTCAGGATCAGCTTTCATTAGTACAGAGCACTTGCTAAAAACGATAATGTGACACTGTCTGGCATGCTCATGGCTCCTGGTGCTCCTGTGTGTAGAGCAAAAAAGAACAACTGGTCATTTTCCTCCCTAAGAAGAGGGATTTGAGCATACTTTAATTGCTTATTTGAATAGGCATATTTCAGTCTTGTCTTTTTACTATCTTCAGTAATTCAAACTTCTGCCCTAATAACATGCCTCTGCAAAATCTTAACTTACACTAAGTCTAAAAGGAAGCTTCTTATGAAACAAAATGAGACCAAAACCAAAAAGGAGATAAATACATTAAATGTTAAGTTTGTTTCTGTTTTATTTCTTTCATGAGAGGGTGAGAGCATGAGAGAAAGAAAATGACAGTCAGAGGGTCTCAACAAGATCGTGTCACACTGAGACCTCCTTGACCCAGCCTGCCAGCTCACTTGGAATCTTGGGCACATGCATCTGGGGTGTTTCAAGTCAACCTGGGATCCAAACCCACAGTTGACCATATGGCTTCTGGCACTGCAGATCGGTACGCTACCACCTACACCACCATAACCCAGCCTGAATATATTAATTTTGTTTCAGTGCGGAAGAAATATTTTCTCTTCTTAGACCTTCCACTCAGAGTATTTTTAGGATTAAGTTGGCATAATAAAGTTAGTGCTTGAGTAACCTAACCACATTCTCCAAGCATCTTTATAATATCTAGATTTCAATCTGAGTAATTTTACAATTTCAGCTCAGCCCATAGAATATCACTATGTTAATAATCCATTTTATTAATTTGTATTTCAACTAGCAAATTCATTTCCCAATCTTTCCAAGAACAAGTGCCTGGTTAGCCCAAAGTATAATTTGATGTGAAACTTTTTAAAAAGTCTTTATGTTTTCCACACATGGTCATTATCACTCTTTTCTAAACCCTCAACAATTCACTTCTATCGATACTTTCACTACTTCATAGTCAGTAGTAAAACACTAACTTGCTTCCCACCTAAGATTAGGAGTAGCCAAAAACTTCCACTCTTGCCACTTCTGTTTAAGATTGTACTAGAAGATCTAAACAGAGCTATTAAACAATAACAGGATATGAAAAGCATCTAGATTGGAAAGGAAGAAATAAAACTATTTCTATCAACAGATTGTATAGTCTGATCATCGCAAAGAGAGCACTATAAAAACCTATTAGAACTATGAGGACCAACAGATGGCGTGGTGATTAAGGAGCTGGACACTCTCATGTGGTCAAACACAGTTCGAGTCCTAGATCTGGTGGCTTGCTTTCTCACTTTCTTTCTATATCTATCTCTCTCTTTCTCTGTCTATCTCGGGTAAAATTAAAATGAATGAATGAATGAAAAAAAACCTATTAGAAGTAATAAATTAATTCAAGTTTGAATGATGTAAGATCAATGTATACAGGGACCAGCAGTCAGCATAATGGCTATGTCACTGGACTCCCACATAGTCAACTGTAGTTCGAGTCCCGGACCTGGTGGCTTAAAACTCACCCCAGACACGTGTGCATGTGTGCCCAAGATCCCTAGAGGAGAATGGAGGAGAAGAGATTGTGGCATGACCATCCCCCCTGGGGGATGATTTCTTGCTTTCTGTCTCTCTGTCTCTGTCTGTCTGGCGAGCTCACGTGCCCTATAACAAAAACCTCTCCAAAAAAAGGAAAAAAAAAGAAAAAAAGATCAATGTATACAGTCATAAACAAGACTTTCTTGTTTTCTTTTTCCATAATTTTTTAATTTACCTTTAATCATTATACATCTTTACAGTGTACAACCTTGCTTTTCCTAGCATGAATCAGTCCAGTTAAAGACATTACCATATACATTATCATCAGCAAATAACTTCATTTTCATGTCAATTAAATGTATTTCCCCATTTCCCTCCCTCCCTTGCCCTATTATGTCCTCACATATTACCCCAATCCTTACTATCTCTAGTATTTACAGTTGTCCTCCCTGCTACTGTACTTCTAATCTTTCAGTTTCTGCTATAGAGCGCAGACCTTCAGGATACATTGAGTGGGGACATACAAAGTCTGTCTTTTTATTTATTTATTTATTTATTTATTTATTTATTTATTTATTTTAGAGAAAGATTTTTTGTTATAGGGTGCATGCACTCACCAGAGATACATAAAAGCAAGAAATCATCCCCCCTAAAGCCATGCTGCAATCCATTTTCCTCTTGGGATCTTGAGCACACATGCACAAGTGCCCAGTGTGAGTTTTAAGCCAACAGGTCCAAGGCTCAAACCACATTGACTACTTGGGAGTCCAGTGATATAACCATGATACCACCTGCTGGTCCCCAAAGTCTGTCTTTCACAGTCTGGCTTGCTTCTTTTAGGATTAAGTCTTCCATATTCATCCACTTTGCATCAAATGTCAGGGTCTCATTGTTTTTTATGACTGAGTAGTATTCCATAGCATACATATGCCACATTTTTTCAATCCGCTCATCTATTTTGGGACATTTGGCTTGATTCAATGTCCTAGCAACTGTAAATAATGCTGCAATAAACATGGATGTGCAAGCGTTTTTCCAACTGAGGATCTCCCTATCCTTTGGGTAAATACCTAGGAGTGAAATTAGTCACATGGTATTTCTATTAATCGGTTTCTGAGGAATCTCCATATCATTCTCTGTGGTGGTTATACTAATTTACAGTCCCAATAACAGTGCAGGAGAGTTTCCTTTTCACCACAGCCTCATCAGCACTTACCATTATTTATTTATTTTTTAATTTTAGCCAGTCTGGTTAAGTGGTATTTCATTGTGGTTTTGATTTGCATTTCCTTTATGATAAGAAATGTTGAGCATGTTTTCATATATTTTTTAGCCATTCATATATCTTCTTTGGAGAGTTGCCTGTTCAGCTCATTTTCCCATTTTTTAATTGGATCAATTTCTTTGGGGGGAGGTAAGCTGCCTGAGTGCCCTAAATATTGTGATTATCAGTCCTTATCTGAGGTGTAGTTTGTAAATACATTCTCCTCTCTGAAGGGTGTCTTCTCACTCTCAGTATTGTTTCTTTTGCTGTGCAAAAGTTCCTCAGCCTAAAATAGTCATATTTGGCTTAAAGGCTATATCGCTGGACTCCCAGCAATTGGCTTAAAGGCTATGTCGCTGGACTCCCATGTAGTTGACCGCAGTTTGAGTCCCAGATCCAGTGGCTTAAACTCACACTGGGGACATAATGCATGCATCCCCAAGATCCCGAGAGGAGAATGGAGGAGAAGGGACTGAGGTATGGACATCTCCCCCAGGGTGGGGGCAATTCCTCGCTTTCTGTCTGTCTTTCTGGTGAGCACGTGCACCCTATAGCAAAAAACTCTCAAAAAAAAAATGTATAGTAATATTTGTTTACTTTGCTAACTATTGCCTGTGCTTTGGGGGTCGACTTTAGGAGGTTGTGGCCCACTCCAAGGTCTCCAAGAGTTTCCACTGTATTTTCCATGAGGCCCACTCCAAGGTCTCCAAGAGTTTCCCCTATATTTTCCATCAGTATTTTTATGGTTTGAGGTTTTAGGCTTAGATCCTCAATACATTTTGAGTTGATTTTTCTAAGTGCTGAGAGATAAGGATCCAGTTTCTTTCTTTTGCAGTTGGATATCCAGTTCTTCCAGCACAACTTCCGGAAGAGGTTTTATTTTTCCCACTGCATTGTCTTGTGCCCTTTGTGAAGAATCAGTTGGCTGTACATTCTGGTGTCTATATGCAGGTGCCCAATTCTGTTCCATTAATCTACCTGTCTGTTTTTGTGCTGATACCACACTATTTTATTTATTTATTTATTTATTTTTCTTTTTTTGGAGAGGTTTTTTTGCTATAGGGTGCATGTGCTCACCAGACAGACAGAGAGAGACAGAGAGACAGAAAGCAAGAAATCACCCCCCAGGGGGGATGGCCACACCGCAATCCCTTCTCCTCCATTCTCCTCTCAGGATCTTGGGCATGCACGCACCCGCGCCCGGCATGAGTTTAAGCCACCGGGTCCAGGACTCAAACCACAGTCGACTACATGGGAGTCCAACGACATAGCCATTATGCTAACTGCTGGTCCCTACCACACTATTTTTAACTATCACAGCTTTGTAATATGTTTGGAGGTCAAGAAGTGAGATGCTTCCTACTTTATTACCCTTGCACAGTATTACTTTGGCAATACATGACCTTTTTTGATTCCAGACAAATTTTATGATTGTTTTTTCTATTTCTGTGAGGAATATCTCTGGTAGTTTCATTGGAGTTGTATTGAATTTATGGATTAATTTAGGTAGGATTGACATCTTGACCATGTAATTATTCCAATATAGGAACATGAATGTATTTCTAGTTTTTCTGTATTATTTAAATTTCTTTTTCTAGTATTTTGTAGTTTTCTTTATAGAGATCTTTGACATCCATGGTAAGGTTTATTCCTAAATACCTTACTGGTTTTGTAACTACTGTAAATGGGATTGGTGTCTTCAATTCTGTCTCAGTTTGTCCATTGTTGGTATATAAAAATGTTATAAATTTTTGCATATTGATTTTTTATCCTGCCACTTTACTGTATTTATTTATAACTTTCAGAAGTATTTTTGTGGATTCTTTTGGATTTTCTATGTGTAGCATCATATTATGAGCAAATAGAGATGGTTTCACTTCTGTTTTTCTATTTGGATGCCTTTTATTTTATTCTCTTGTCTGATTGCACTGGCTAGAACTTCCAGCACTATGTTAATGATGTTAGCAAAGAGTTTGTCATAGAGGACTGTTATTGTGTTGATGAATGTCCCTTCTATGCCAATTTTATTGGGATTCTTAATCATGAAGGAATGTTGTATTTTATTGAATACTTTTTTTGCGTCTATTGATATTATCATGTGGTTTTTATCTTTCCTTTTGTTAATGCAATATATTACATTTATTGTTTTGAGTATTTTGAACTGTCCTTTCATCCCTGGAATACAGCTACTTAGTCATGGAGTACAATCTTTTTAATATGTTGATGCATATGATTTGCTAGTATCTTGTCAATGTTTGCATCTGTATTCATCAGGGATATGGGCCTGAAGGTTTTTTTTTTTTTTTTTTTTAAAGGTTTTTTTTTTTTTTTGTTAAGTCCTTTTCTGGTTTGGGAATTAGGATGATGGAGGCTTCATAGAATGAATTTGGGAGGACTCCTTCCTTTTGTATCTTTGGAAATAGTTTAAGGAGAATTGGGGTTAGTTCTTCTTTAAAAGTTTTGTAGAATTCAGAAGTAAAATCATCAGGACCTGAGCTCTTCTCTGTTTGGAGACTATTACTGATTCAGTGTCATTGCTTGTTATGAGTCTATTGAGACTTTCTGTTTCTTCCTGGCTCAATCTTGATAAGTTATACATGTACAGAAATTTGTCCATCTCATCTAGGTTTTGTTTGTTGGTGTATAGTTACTCATAGTATTCTCTGATGATATTTTGTATTTCTGTCATGCCCATTGTAATAAGGCCTGTTTCCTTGCTGATTCAATTTATCTCATTCCTTTCTCTGTTTTTCTTTATTAATCTAGCTAACAGTGGGTCAATTTTGTTTATCTTCTCCAAGAACCAGTTTTTGGTTTCATTTATTTTATGTCTAGTTCTTTTATTCTCTATTTCATTTATTTCTGTTCAAATCTTTATTATATCTTTTCTCCTGAAATTTTTTTGGATTTTTGTTGTTGTTGTTTCTCAGTTTCTCGAGTCGGGCCATTAGGGTGCTTATTTGCCACCTTTCTGCTTTTATTTTGTGGACACCAATTGCTACGAACTTCCCTCTTGTGACTGTTTTTCTGTATCTCACATGTTATAAACACTCTTTTATTTGTTGTCATTGGTTTCTATGAACCTTTTGATTTTGGTCTTAATTTCTTCTGTAGTTGTAAAGTCATTCAGGAGTAGATTCTTTAGTTTCCATGTGTTTGTAAGTTTTCAAGGGCTCTTTCTGTAGTTGATTTCAAGTTTGATTCCGTCATGGATGGAAAAAATGGATATAGTTTTTATACATTTGAATTCATAAAGGCATTTTTTGTGCCCTATCATGTGGTTGATCTTCAAAAATGTTTCATGTAGGGGTGAGAAAAATGTATATTTTGTGGTAATTGGGTGAAATACTCTTACTCTGTTGATGTCTGTCAAGTCCATTTCATGCATGGTATCATTTAGCTCGTGTACCTCTTTGTTTATTTAGTTATTTTTTTTGTCTACATGATCTATTCAGAGGAGACAGTGAGGTATTGAGATCCCTACCAATTATTGTGTTGCAATCTACCTCTCCCTTGAGATCTAACAATCTCTTTTTGATGTATTTAAATGCTCCAATGTTGAGTGCATAGATATTTACAAGTGTTATATCTTCTTGCTAAACAACTTCCTTTTAATACTATATAATGTCTTTTTTGTTTCTTCTTAAACCTTTCATCTTAAAGTCTATTTTGTCTAATATCAGTGTCACAACTCCAGCCTTTTTTTGGCTTCAACTTGCATGGAATATCTTTTTCCAACTGTTCACTTTCAATCTATTTACATTCTTATCAGTGAGGTGTGTTTCTTGTAAATGGCATATAAATGACTTCTGTTTTAGTATCCATTCAGCCAGTCTGTGTCTTTTAACAGGAGAGTTCAATCCACAAACATTCAATGTTGTTATTATTTTTTTTGAGAGGTTTTTGCTATAGGGCGCGTGCACTCACCAG
Organism: Tupaia belangeri chinensis; assembly: GCF_000334495.1. Lineage (NCBI taxonomy): Eukaryota > Metazoa > Chordata > Mammalia > Scandentia > Tupaiidae > Tupaia > Tupaia belangeri. The sequence goes on along the minus strand of NW_006159898.1, from coordinate 216,444 downwards.
ACAGACAGAGAAAAACAGAGAGATAGAAAGCGAGAAATCACTCCCCAGGGGGCATGGCCACACTGCAATCCCTTCTCCTCCATTCTCCTCTCGGGATCTTGGGCACGCACGCACACGCACCTGGCGTGAGTTTAAGCCACTGAGTCCAGGATGCGAACTGTGGTCGACTACATGGGAGTCCAGCAACATAGCCATTACGCTAACTGCTGGTCCCTCAATGTTATTATTGACATTTGTGGACTTATCCTTGTCATTTTGTTAGCCATTTCTGTTTTTTTGTTTGTTTGTTTGTTTTTTTCCTCTTATTTCTGTTTGTTTCTCTTTAGCTTTTCTGGTACAATATTCCCCTCAATACTTCTTGTATAGTTGGTCTAGTACTGTTGAATTCTTTCATTTTTGTTTATCTGAGAATACTTATATTTGTCCTTCCTATTTGAAGAATAATCTTGCTGAATATAGTATTCTTGGTTGAAATTATTTTTCTTTCAATGTTTTGTATACATCTTTCCATTCTTTCTTTGCCTTTCTTGTTTCAGCTGAGAGATCTAATGTTAGTCTAATGGGATAACCTTTATAAGTAATTGAAGTTTCTCCCTTGCCATTTTTCAAATATCGTCTTTGTCTATGATCTTTAACAATCTGGCTATGATGTCCCAGGAGAGGATATTTTTAGTTAATTCTATTTGGGGTCCTTTTTATTTCTTAGGTCTGAATTTCTCCATGTTTCTTTATATTTGGGGACTTTTCAGATAGTATTTTATGACAGAAGTTTTCCATGCCTTGAGCAGCTTTTTCATCTTCTGGGATACCCATTATACGGATTTTGGGGTATTTCATGGTGTCTAGAACTTCTGGAATGTTGTCCTCATTTTTTTGTTGTTGTTGTTGATTTTTTAATTCATTTTGGTGGTTTTATCTGTGTTGGAGACTTTGTCTTCAAGGTCAGAAATTCTTTCTTCTGCATGGTCCAATTTACTGTTAATGTTTTCTAGGGAAATTTTAATTTCTTGTATTATATTCTTCATCTCCAGAAGTTCTGTTTGATTCTTTTTAGGGTATCTATCTCTTTACAGAATTCCTCTTTCATGTTTTGAAATTATTTTTATTTCCTGGGTTTTCTCTTGTATTCCACTGAGTTTTGTCACTATGAATGCTCAAAATTCTTTTTCTGACATTTCTGTGTATTCCTTTGTGTTACCCATTGTTGGTGAAGGGCTACTACACTCACTGTGGGGGAGAATCACCTCCTTGTTTTTTCATGTTTCTTCAAGTTTTGCACTGCATTTTTATTATCTGATGCAGTCTTCACATTTTTCTATTTACTGGGGTAGGTTCTGTAGTGTGGGAAGTAGAAATTTCACCCTTAGTTCCCAGGTGTGTTCCTATTAGGGGGCTGTGCCTCCCAGATGAGAGCAATTAAAAGTAACTTCAGGCAGGTGATGTGGTGGTTAAGGTGCTAGACTCACAGATGACTGATCACGGTTCAAGTTCTGGACCTGGTAGCTTGCCTTCTCACTCTCCCTCTCACTGTCTCTATCTCTCTCTGGTCAAATTGAAAAATGTAATAAATAAAAATTAAATTAAAAAATATTTTTTCCTTTAAAAAGTAACTTTGGGTGCTTGGCTTCTCTATCAAACTTTCAGCTCTTGATAAGGTAGGAACAAGTTAAGGAGATATAATATAGTGAAGAGGATCAAGTCACATGCTGCAGATGTGTGCAGAGCAGTATGCTGCAAGTTCCAAAGTTACTCCTGGGGCAAAGGGTGCACTCACAGGAGGAGGGCTGCTGATACCAGGCCCAAGCCTCCCAGTGAGTGGGCCAAGCCCAGGCCACCAGTGTCAGGATTGCTGCAAGATCCAAGTTACTCCCAAGGGCAAAGGGTGCATTCACCCACAATTTTTTCTCTTTAATGTTTTTGCCATAGGGTGTGTATGTGCTCACTAGAGAGAGACAGAGAAAGGGAAAATGAGATTCCCCTTACATCCACCCTGGGGGAATGGCCATTCTGCAATCCCTTCTTCTCCATTCTCCTCTCAGGATTTTTGATGCACATGCACACACACCTGGTCACACACACCTGGTATGATTTTCAAACCACCAGATTGGGGCTTGAACAATATTCAGCCATGTGAGAGTCCAACACCTTAACTACAATGCCACCTGCTGGCTTCTTTTTTTCTGACAATTTTTAACTGAGTAATTGAATTAAGGTAGTCCACTGATGGTAACTTTTCTGTTACAATTATGATAGCATTAGCTTCCTATTGGGGATGACAGAAGCTGCTACTCAAGTGACAAAATCCTACTGAGTCCATGAGCAAACATTTAGAGCAATTCAGTGATGCATGGTAAAACAGGAAGTTTGCCTTTTTATTCAACTATTTACAATTCTGTTATTTTCTTTGGTTTTGGCTACCATAGGCTTAATTTGTTCTGTCACCTCTTCTAAGCCTGTTGGCCATATGAGGTCAAACAAAAGAAATGAATTGGTAAAACATCACAGTTCCTTAGTAGACTATTTTTGAAAACTAGAAATGAAAAGTGAATATTCAAAGGTATAAAATTTCTTTCACTTTGTCATTTTCTTTCATTTTGTCATTTTAAGAAAAAAAAAAAATCTTAGCCCTAAACGATGATAATTCATAGAGTTATGAGCTAAATATTTGTTTAAGTACATATGTGCCTTCACATATGTAAACATAGAAACTGTATTATTTTCTACTTATAAATTTTATGGCTCTTATAACAAGTAAAGATATTTTATGAATATGATCCCTGCGGTTGATAATATAACTCTTTGTGGGCTAGACTAACCAAATGGCTCCCCAGTTGGGCTGTAAACGAATCTACAGCTAGTTTAGAGTTTCTGAGGGCAGTACTTCGAAGATTTAAGTTATTCAGTTTGGGCCAGTTATACTTTTCTCCATCTTTTGCAATTCCTTGGGGTCTTTTCCTTAGAATCAGTACTCAAAAACATTTTGGTGGAAGGTTTTCTGTGGATAACTGACTTGGCTCTGACAGACCGAGAAATCTAGTCTGGAGCCAAAATAAACCCAAGGGTCATTTTTGCATTCATTTAGTAACACAGTAAGTATGATTATAATTTGGAGATTATTGGAAAAGTAGTTCCACATAATAGATGTGAACTTTCACCTTGATGCCAGTTCTTTGTTTATTTGTACACACACACACACACACACACACACACACTCACACATTGGGTCCTTGAAAAAGTCATGACATATTTTTCCATGTTTTTCTATACAAAAGTGCCTCATGACTTTTCTGTTATATATAGTGGAGAACTCAAGAAAAAAACAGGGTGGAAACATCTTTTTGCATTGCTAAATTTACTATCATTGAGGGATCAGTTTTCCTGGCAAAGAAGAATAATAAGGAAATAAAACTCCATTATTCTGTAATATTGACTTTATACTAAACAATACACAAATTGGCAAGCAGAAAATAAGGGAGATTATGTCTAGCTTAGGTGACTTTTGCTGGTAGACTCAATGTAAAACTCATTTTTCTATGAACAAATTTAAATAGGCAGTACAACGAAAATAAATTTTAGAGAGATTTCTGGTATCTTGGGTTCCTTCTGTGTAGAATTCTGTACAGACATTCATCTATTTGATGCAGATCCTGGTTTTTAGAGAAACTACAAAGGCATGATGAGGTAATATAGATGCTCTTCCTTGCTTACACAAAATAATAAAAACAAATGGTCACTTGAACTTCACACAGCACACTGTCATTAATTCAAAATTTACCAAGAACCTACTCCATGCCAGGAACTGTGCTATGTTCTGGAAACACGAAGAAGAGTGAGGTACAGGTATCTTTTGTAAGGAATAAATAGTTGCTGGCCTTTGCTCTAAGATTAAATTGTGAGTAGGTCAATGCTCCTCTAGCTCTTTTATTTTCTTGAACTTCAGAGACTGGAACTACTCCATTGTGATGATTAGTTTTATGTGTCATCTTGACTGAGACATGGGTGTCCAGATATTTCACATATATTCTGTGTGTGTCTGTAATACACTATTTATAGATTAGATTAACATATGAATTGGAGGACAGTCCAACAGATTGTCCAATATCACATGAGTGGTTATTATCCAGCCTTAATAGAACAAAAGGGGAATTCACTTTCTCTGACAGTTTCCAAGCCGAGACATTGTTCTCCTAGCCTCAAACTGAAATTAACCACTGACTTTCCTAGGTATCCAGCTTGCTTACAAAAGATTGTAGGACTTCTCTGCCTCTACAATTGAGTGAATTCATTTCTTTTATTTTTCCTTTTTTTAAGAGAGTTTTGTTTTTTTTCGGGGGGGGGGGGGTTTTTTTCCTTTTTTTTTTTTTGTTTAAGTGGTGTTTTTTTTTTTTGGGGGGGGGGGGTGTTTTTTTGCCTTTTTTTTTTCCCCTATAGGACATGTGAGCTTGCCAGAAAGACAGGGAGACAGAAAGCAAGAAATGCCATCCCCCAGGCCACGTCACATCCTTTCTCCATTCTCCTCTTGGGAGCTTGAACACTCATGCACATGCTCCCAGCATGAGTTATAGGCCACTAGGTGTGGGACTCAAACCACTGTTGACTATGGGGACCCAGCGACATAACCAGTATGCCATCTGCTGGCCCCATGAGTAAATTTCTTATAATAAATTTTGTTTTAAATTTCTGACCAATGAAATTTGCTTCACTTGAAGATGCTAAAGAAGCTTTAAATTCCTCTAATAAAAGAGAAATGGAAGGCAGAGCAAATAGGGCTGGAGTTACAAGTATCCAGGGGCATTACCTAATGCAAAAAGTCGGCCCACCAGAACTCTGTTTGTCAAAGATCTGTCTGAGGAGGGACCAGCAGTTAGAGTAATGGCTATGTCACTGGACTCCCATGTAG
>NW_006159898.1:203390-209867 GCF_000334495.1 Tupaia belangeri chinensis | reverse complement strand
TAAAGTTAGACTTGTGTTCATGGAAATGTATATATCAGCTGTGTTTGCTATGAAAATATTTAGATTAATTAAGGTCTTTAGTAATTCAATAAAATATGGGGGGAAAACAGTATAGAAAGCAAACATTGATACCAGAGACAGTGTGGGAAGAGAGTGGGAGATGGCAGAGGGTAAGAGATAGGGAATCAAGGATGGGGGGATAAAAGCAAAACATACAGAAAACAAGAAATGGAAAATTATTTGCTGACAATAACATGTTTGTTGATGTGCTTGATTGAGACAATATACAGTGTACCCTGGATAGAAAATCTCATTTTGTATGCTGTAATGATGTACAGTGAATGAATGCAAATAAATAAATTTAAATAAAAAAAAAAGATCTGTGTGAGGATACCATTGAAGGGACATTAAAGGAGTCATTTTGATGGCTCTATTTGTGCAAGGATGGTCACTGACCAGGAAACAGGACCTTCCAAAGGGTTTGGTTTTATAGACTTCAACAGTGAGGAAGATGCCAAAGCTGCCAAGGAGGCCATGGAAGATGGTGAAAATGATGGAAACAGAGTTACCTTGGACAGGGCCAAGCCTAAGGGTAAAGGTGGCTTTGGGGATTGTGGTGGAGGCAGAGGAGGCTTTGGAGGCCAAGGTGGAGGCAGAGGAGGTAAAGATGAATTTGGTGGAAGAGGCAAAGGAAGCTTTGGAGGGTGAGGTGGCCTCTGAGAAGGCAGAGGAGGAGGAGGGGAGCATAAGCCACAAGGAAAGAAGACAAAGTTCGAATAATTTCTCTGTCCGTCTTTCCTCTTCCATTTGAAAGAAAGGACTCTAGGGTTTTTAATACTCTGTTACCTGATCACTGACAGAGCCTTCTGAGAACAGTCCAAGATAGTGTGTAGTCCTCTGATCTACTTAGGAAGTTGTAGAAATAACATTTCAAGGGAGATACTCTTGTTGGTTTTGACTGGATATTCATATAAACTTTTTAAAGAGATGATTGATAGAGCTAACTCTTAACTGTAAGTTTTGAATTTATATTGTTTCATCCTACATATGAAACCAATTTTTTCCGATAAATAGTTTTCTTATCACTTGTTTTGTTTCTTGTTTGTTTGTTTGTTTGTTTTTGCATTGGGGAATTGTAAAGGAAAGCAGAATGTTTTATCATGATTTTTGCTTTAATGACTTTAGGACAAATTTTAAAAAGTCCTGAACTCTGGAAAATAAATAAATAAATATCTGATCAATTCTGTTCCAGGGAACCCCAGCAAACAACAATGCACTCTAGGAACAGATGTAGAGAAATAGTGTAGGTGAATTCCCCAAAGAGACCCACCATAGAAATCTAGACCTCATTTTTCTCATGAAATATATCAGACATGGCAGCATCACCGACTCTGGAAACAATAGTCTAGGTTCATCTTTGGAAACATATCATTGAAAATTAAATTGAGAATATCTCAAACTAAGGTTTAAAAATATAAGTCAGATAAGCTAAGAACAAATCTATCTATCATCCAGAAAAATATATGCACATATGTCATACCAGTCAAAACTGGATTTGGGGGACTGAAACTGGGAGAAGGGACTTTAAAAAGTTGTAAAGGAATTGGCCCAATTTGCAGTGGAAAGGAACCTGAGTTCAATGTCCAAGGAGCAAAGAATGGTGCTGGAATACCCACAGCTACTTTTCTTAGCTTCTAATATAAAATATGTAACTATTCTATACACCTAGTTACAGTGCGCTATAGTCAAAGGTCCCTGAAACGGAGATGCCCAGATTTCCATTTAGTGTTAGAAAAAGTAGCTGCTTGATTAAATTTCATGTAATACGCAGCTATCCTATAAAACAAAACTCATGAAAGGATCAAATGAAAAAAAGAAATCAGAGGATTATTGTGGTCTTTAAAAATAAGAGTAGACGAGAACAGCTAACCACAGGTGTGCTCGATTGCTCTGCTTTTGTGAGAGCTCACTTTGTTTCGTAAAGTTTTATGTTCTTAAAACCTCAAATAAGGGTTTGAAAAAGAATCTGTGGAAGTATTCAAACTCAAACTCAGAGTGTTTGAAATCACTAGCAGTGGTAGCCAATTGAGATATATATATAGATAGACAAACACACACACACACACACATATATATATATGAGAAATATATATATATATATATACATTTGCCATTGGGCCCATGCCTTTGCCAGAGAGAGACAGAGAGCCGAAAAGTGAGAAATCACCACCCTCAGGGGAGAAGATCATACCATAATCTTTTCCACCCTCTTCTTGGGATTCTAGGCATGATTTTCAAGCCACTGGGTCTGGGACTAGAATAGTGGTCAGCCATGTAGGAGTACAATGCCTTACCTACCATGATACCTGCTGGTCCCTGTATATGGTCAAATATATATTTTTTTTTTTTGGAGAGGTTTTTACTATAGGGCATGTGCGCTCACCAGACAGACAGGGAGAGACAGAGAGAAAGCGAGAAATCACCCCCCAGGGGGGATGGTCACGCCACAGTCCCTTCTCCTCCATTCTCCTCTCGGGATCTTGGGCACGCACGCACACGCACCTGGCGTGAGTTTTAAGCCACCAGGTCCTTGACACGAACCACGGTCGACTACATGGGAGTCCAGCAACATAGCCATTATGCTAACTGCTGGTTCCTATGGTGATTTTCTAGTCAGAACAAAAACACCAAAGGAAGATCTAGAAAATTTTGAGAGAAACATTTTCCTAATTGCCTTTTTAATTTTAACTTATAGTTCAATGTTGTGGCTCTTGGTCTGGTTCTATGTGTGGACCACATCTTCTATTTGGCTTCTTATATGAATCTCTAAATTACCACTGGAAATTTAACTGGGACCACAAATCCATCACAATTTGCCTACTAGTTAGTTAAAAAGAAAGACAAGACAAAACCAAAAACCAGTATTAAATCACTAGAATCACTTTGTTACATTATCTGAGTGAGTTTCTGCCAGAATGCTGCTATCTTCAACCATTCCTCTGTTCTCCTTGTGGATAAATGCTTACATCATTGTCCACCTCACAGATTTTCTTATGAGCAGCATTCATGTATGCAATTGGACATAACTGGTCTGAATCTTTTTTTATCAATATATTAACACTATGTGTATTTAATTCTGTGTGTCTAAGTTTCCTCTTGGTGGCTCAGTTAAAAATTGTGAAAAGAAAGCAAAATGTATTTGATCTCAAGGAAACTGAAATTCAACATGAGAAAACTAACAGAGACTACTAAGCCTAGAGGAATAACAAACTGAAGAATCCCAGACTTCAGAAGAATCTTCTTTCTTCTCATTAGGGGAGGTTTTAACCATTCTCAGAGCTTTACAAATCTATATGCAGAAGAATCCAAAACTAAAATCTCAAGCCCAACCCCTCCTACTGTGTTCTTATTTATCTTTCTGTTTTCTTAGCATTTTTATGTGTGACAGGAATCTTAGAGTTAATATTGACAAAACATGCAACTTAATTTCTCAACCTTTCCCATACTGTTTGTCTCAAGATTTCCCAATTTCCATTATTTCACATCCAAAAGCAAAACCCGGGGATTATGCTTGTAATAAAATCCATCAGGAAAACTTAAGAACTCTGTCTCTAAACTAGAACTCAAGGCTAACATCACACCATTTCAACTGCTATTGTCATAGTCTGCTGCAAAAGCACCTTTCTCTGAGACTTCTCAATGATCTCTAATTTGAATCCATTTTCTGACCCTCCTCTCTGTCATCAAGTGATGATTTGTTTTTTGTTTGCACAGTAAAGAAAATAATTAGAATGCAGAGGCAATGGAGAAAACATTTGCAAATTATGCCTTAGACAAGAAATTGATAACCAGAATATATATGAAACTCAAGAAGCTCATCTTATTTTTCAAAAAAATAAAGAAAGAAAGAATAATCTTATTTAAAAATCGCAAGTGATAGGCTAGGAGGTGGTGCTGTGGTTAAGGTGCTGCATTCCCACATGGCTGACCATGGCTGAGTACCTGACATGGCAGTTTGAAAAATGACACTGGGTGTATGTACATGCATGCCCCAAATCCTGGGAGATTAGAAGAGAAGGGGTTGTGGTGTGGCCATCTCCCTTGGGGGAGTGATTTCTCACTTGCCTTCTCTCTGCTTCTCTCTATCTCTCTCTGGTGAGCTCATATGCCCTATTGCAAAAACCTAAAATAACTAACTAAATAAATGGGCAAATGAACTGAATAGACGACTCTTTAAAGAAGGCATACAAATGCTGAAAGGGATATGAAAAAATGTTTTTCTCTTACCATAAATGAAAATTAAAACCACAGTGAGATACTATTTATCCCCATTTGTAATTGCTATGATCAAAATAAAATAACAAATAACAAGTATTGACAAGGGTGTGGTGAAAGGGAACTCTCATACACTGTTGGTGGGAATATAAATTAGTACCCACTGTAGAAAACAATATGGAGGCTCGTCAGTTAAAAACAGAACTACCATGCGACTCAGTAATCCATCTCCTTGGTATTTACCCAAAGGATAGAAAAACGCTCAGTCAGAAAGACACTTGCACATCCACGTTTAATGCATTATTCACAGTTGCCAAGACATGAAATTAACTGAACTGTCCAATGACTAGTTTGAAAAACTGTGGCAAATTCACACTATGGAATACTAGTCAGCCATAAGAAACAATGAAATACTGTCATTTGATTCAAAGTAGGTGAATATAAAAGACTTAATGCTAAGCAAAGTGAACCAGACTTTGAAAGACACACACTATAAATCCCTACTCGATATGTACCAAATGTCTGCACTCTACAGCAGAAATAGAAAGATCTGAAGATATAACAGTAGAAAGATAAGTATAGATACCAGAGTGTAAGGGAGAAGAGTGGGCGATAGAGGGTAATAGGAGGAGCAAAGGAAAAAACACTTAACCAATACAAGAATGTAATGCTGAAAATTATGTGCATGGTCTTATCCTTGATTTGACTATAATATACTATATGCATACTTTGAAAAAACACATTGTACATTATAAAGATGCATAGTAATGGAATGGAATTCTTTTTTAAATACTGTGCTAATAATTTTTTTTTTAGAGAGAGAGATTTTTGCTGTAAGGTACGAGCACTCATCAAAGAGACAGAGAAGAGAGAAAGTGAGAAATCACCCCCCAGGGGGAACAGCCATCCACAGTTCCCTCTCCTCCATTCTCTTTTCAGGATTTTAGGCATGCATGCACATGTGCTTGGCATGGTTTCAAACCACCAGGTCTGGGACTCAAACTAGAGTTAACCATGTGCTAGTCTAGCACCTTTACCACTATGCCACCTGCTTGCCCCTAAAAAGTTATTTTTTCTTCCATTTCTTTTTTTTTTTTTTGGAGAGGTTTTCACTATAGGGCGCGTGCGCTCGCCAAACAGAGAGAGACAGAGAGACAGAAAGCAAGAAATCAACCCCAGGGAGGATGGCCACACCACAATCCCTTCTCCTCCATTCTCCTCTCAGGATCTTGGGCATGCACACACACACGCGCTCGGTGTGAGTTTAAGCCACCGGGTCCGGGATGCGAACCGTGGTCGACTACGTGGGAGTCCAGCGACATAGTCATTATGCTAACTGCTGGTCCCCCTAAAAAGTTATTTTTAAAGAGAATATAATACAATGCAAAGAACATGGCTTTAAGCACAGCAAGATGTGGATCTTCAACTCCAGTTATGTATTTATTGCTTCCTAATAAATTGCTTAATCTCTGTGAGCCCCAGTTGACACCAATTCAAAAGTGGGATAAGAAGTGGGCTAAGATTATCAATCACTCAGGATCATCAGGAGGATTAAGCAAAACAGCATCTGTAAAACATACAATCCATAATCAGTGCTCAGTCATCGCCAGGATTTTTCCCTTCCTCTCAATGAGCTAAATCCCTATATAGTATATGAAGTAAATAAGAAATTACAAAATAAAATAAAATGTATTTTAAAGCACCAAGAAAATTATAATTTACTTTAATACAAGAAGATGGTGTAGAATGTAAGACTGTAGTCCACTTACATGTGATCTACTTGTCTGAGTGACTCTCATATGTCATACTGCCCTTGCCTGCTAGCTGCTAAATACTGCCTGTAGAAATCATGCTAAGTTGTTGTCAGGGATCTGAATAAGCCGACAGTATAGCCAATAAATCTGAATGACTACCTGTGCTCATTCAATTGGGCCAAGTTTGTTTTCCATGCCTTCTGCTTCCCTGCTTCCTCTTGACATCTATTTTACCTACACTTCTCTTCCACTAAAGAATTATATAACCTGTATAAATAAGGCATCAATTCAACAACAAATATTTCTGAGAAAATGACACCATAAGGAGCACTATTCAAAAGGTTCAATGGAAATGTATATCAGCAATCAAAATTTTGTGAAGTGTGAGTTTCTCAAGACCAGTTGGATGGGGAACCAGCAGTTAGCGTAATGGCTATGTCGCTGGATT
>NW_006159898.1:202750-203288 GCF_000334495.1 Tupaia belangeri chinensis | reverse complement strand
GCGTGACCATCCCCCCTGGGGGGGGGTGATTTCTCGCTTTCTGTCTCTATGTCTCTCTTTGTCTGGTGAGCGCACTCGTCCTATAGTGAAAATCTCCCCCCGCCCCCCAAAAAAAGACCATTTGGATGAACACTGTAAAAACATAAGTGGATATGGAGAATGTCTCTAGTCCATTGTTTTTAAATTTCAGCATCTTCAGAATCACTTTATTAAGACGCGGAAGGCCAGTTCCGTGGTACAACAGTAATGTACTGCTTCAGAGAAACCACATCCCACCTGGTGACTGAGGTTCCAATTGCCAGCCTGGTCAGCCCAAAGCACTCCAGGAATGCATGTAACTACTCAACAGTGAAAAAGCTGGAAGACTGGAGAAAAGCAATCATGGTGTGAACAGACCCTAGGGAGCATGCTTATTTCTCTCTGTGTCCTCTTTAATTCACATATGCATGCACATACACTCTATCATGAATCTTGTATAAAGAAAAAGTTAAATACAAATTGCTGGACCACAATGTTAAGAGATGGTTTTTTTTTTTAA
>NW_006159898.1:202401-202679 GCF_000334495.1 Tupaia belangeri chinensis | reverse complement strand
TCCTCCTCCTCCTCCTCCTCCTCCTCCTCCTCCTCCTCCTCCTCCTCCTCCTCCTCTTCTTCTTTTAAGAGGTTTTTGCCAAAGGGTATGTGTGCTTGCTGGAGACAGAGTCACAGACTGAGAGAAAAAGTGAGAAATCACCTCCAGATGGGGACGGGGGAGGGAGGGCCATGGCACAATCTTTTCTCCATTCTTCTCCTGGGATCTTGGGCACCCATGCACATACGCCTGATGTGATTTTTCAAGCCACTGAGTCAGACTCAAACTGTGGTTGGCTA
>NW_006159898.1:199260-201550 GCF_000334495.1 Tupaia belangeri chinensis | reverse complement strand
TTATTTATTTATTTATTTATTTATTTATTTTAATTGAACTAGAGAGGGACAGAGTGAGAGAGAGGGAGAGAGACAGAGAGATGGAAAGTGTAAACAAAGTCGCCAGGTCTGAGACTCGAACCATGGTCATGTGTGAGTCCAGTGCCCTTAACCACCGTGCCACCTGCTGACTCCTTTGTATATATTTTAAATAATCACAACTGAGATGTGTTACTGGCATCTACTGGGTGGAGTCAGATGTTTCTACACACCCTACAATGCCAAAGAGGCTCCATGACAAAGAATTGCCCAGTTCAAAATATCCATAATGCTAACAAGGAGAAACCCTGGTTGGCCTGGGGGCATACAAGTCCTTAAGTTTCACATGGATGGGTTTATTTTAGCAACATGTAAAGCATTAGCAAACTTCAATGGAAGCAAACCTGGACCTTTGGGATTATGGCACTGAGAGAAGAAATAGTAGGGACTCAGATCAATCCAAGTAAAAGTTTGATCATTTAAAGCAAAAAAATAAACAAGTAAAAACTAATACTATTACTTTTTTTGTGATTCTGCCTAGAGGCCAAGAACTGAGTCTCCAACATTAATAAAATGTTTAGATGTTTCACTAGGTTCCTCATTTTCTGCAATTTTTTAAACTTCATTTTCAAATTCTATTTGATAACACAACTGTTGTATTTAATGGCAAGGTGTGGTGTGATTGGTTACCAGACCTTTAATACACTCTCTCAGGAAACGGGAAAAGCTTTACTAGATTTAAAAGGTCAAAATAGTTTACAGTCTATTTATGGCATACTGTTTGGGATTAAGAATGTCATTTCTCAATCCCTCAGTTAAGTCGATGTGTTAAGACCTAATATGAGAAACAGAAACCTCATTTGGGCTTCACTTTATTGATGTTTGTCATTGATTCTTCCATCACTGTTTCTCATCAAGCTGTTCCTGCTAATTACTGTTGGCACAAAATCACATTCTATGTTTCCTCTAAGATTGGATTTTTTTCCCCAAGTGAATGAAGAGATAAGGGTGTATCCAGAGTAATAATGCATTTTATTACCTTTCTGCTTATTTTTTAATTACCATAGGCATTGAAATCATTTTGTTACTCCTTTGTTTTTACATCAATACAATTAAATTAAATGAGGAAATAAAGTCAAGAAATAAAGTCAAGATATATAATTTATTCAATCTAGGAGCTGACTTCAGACAGACAATACGGAAACAACTGACATCATTTTCACTGAATTAGGCCAGGGAGAAAATGCTTTCCATGCAAACAATGTGGAATGCAATAAATGTGAGAGCACACATGCATACACATAGCCTCTGCCTCCTACCTGAAGGAGTATTGACAATATTGTTCGAAAACAACCAGGCATTTCCACAGAGCTCTTAGAGGGAGGACAGGAAGAAGAGGAGAGGGGAAAACAAGAACTATTTAATATTTACTGAGGAGCTGCTACAGATCCAGAAAAATGCAGGGTACACTTGCCATATGAAATCTCATTTGAGGAAAAACAATAATATGAATACTATCAAAAATACACAGAAAAAATAATAAAGGGCCAGCAGGTGGCACAGAGGTTAAGGTGGCTGGATCCCACACATCATTTGTGTGGTTCAAATCCCAGATTAGCAGCTTTAAAAAAACACATCAGGTACAAGTGTGTGATGCCCAAAATCCTGAGAGGAGAATGGAGGAGAAGGAATTGTGTTGTGGCCATCTCCCCTAGGGGATAATATCTCACTTTCCTTCTCTGTCCCTCTCTCTGTCTCTCTCTCTCTCTTTGTCTCTCTCTAGCAAGTGCATGCACTCTACAGCAAACAAACAACACCAATAACAACAACAAAAAGATGAATTAGAAATATCCACATCTCCCTTGGTGCTGACAGGTCATTGGTAAGACAAAATATCTGATCTTTGTAATATCTTTACACTTTACAAATTCCAAATCACATCTCATCCCATAATTCCCACATGAGCTAAACAAGAATGATATTTTTAACTCTAATCCTAGGAAAGAGGAGCTTGAGACCTATCCAGGTAAAGCAACAGTCTTAAAATCAACCAGCAAACAAGTGAAAGGATCTGGAGACAGGAAATATCTTCTTTCTACCATGCCATGCTGCTTTGCAAACACTGTTCTGGTCTCAGTTAATGTTGCTATATTGCTCTGTATTATGTGAAGAGTTCTAAAATGATTACAAATCTAGCTCTCAGTAATGCTTCCAGGACTAGACATAGAAAATAATTGGTTGCCAGATACATTGTTATCCAAAGAATTGAGCA
>NW_006159898.1:183451-199246 GCF_000334495.1 Tupaia belangeri chinensis | reverse complement strand
CTACTTACATATGCTAGAGCTTGACTCCTGGATTTTCCTATGACGTGGGAGTGTCTTCCCCATCTCGTACATTCAATTCTTTCCACTTCTCTCCATTGTCCCTGTCTTGTAAAGTCCCTGTTTTATCTTCTTACCTTATTCTCCTCATTTACCCTTTTTTTCTTTCTTAATACTATGTGTTAGGGATAAGAATGTGAACTGGCATAATATTTTTTGGGGGGGAGACAGAGATTTCCTAGTATGTGTCAACCATCTTAAAATGGCTATATTCCGGGGCCAGCAGTTGGCATAGCGGTTACAGTGCTAGACTCCCACATGGCTGGCCACAGTTCAAGTCTCGAACCCACAGGCTTAAAAATCATACGGAGTGCATGTGCATTTTTGCCCAAAAGCCTATAAGGAAAATGGAGGAGAAGGGACTGTGGAATGTCCACCCCCAGGGGAGGTGATTACTTTCCCTTTCACTGTCTCTCTTTTGCTCCCATGAATACATGCTCCCGATGGCAAAAAGTAACTTGATAAAATGGTTATAGTCTTAGATGCAAAAATCCTAAAGGAATAATTACCACTGGATGTGAAATAGGGCCCCTGTGTCAGTTTTCATGGAAACTCAAAGTTAGCAGTCACCAATCACGCTCTTGTTGCAAAAATGGGGACTGTGCTACCTGAGGGAGGATTGGTTTAGTGACCCTCACCTACAAAACAGGTAAGAAAGGCTGAGAGCAGAGACTGGCTAGCAACAGAGATGATATGAAGAACCTTACAGTGGGTTGGAACCTTGTCCATCTGCACTGTCATGATGACAGGGTGGGGAGGGTGGGGTCCTCTCTGCCACCTGCTGTCACAGGGAAGGGAGGACATCTAAGTGGCCACCTGAAGAGCATGGGGGAAGGGGTTCGAGCAGAGTAGACTGTTTTCTAACTTAGTCTGAAATAATATTTCAGAGGGGAAGAATAGATTAGAAGCCAACCAGGCCCTTTTTCTTTCTGTCAGACTCCTGTCAGCTACCAATTAATGAATACTTTCTGATTATTACACTTGACATCATTATTAATGAGGGGAGTCTCTTAGTGATTATAAATAACCAGGGTCTCCTGTCATCTGAGAGTGAGAGAACTACCTATATTTGTAGACTGCCTTAGATTTCAATGGGTAAATTAAATTTTCTTAGGACCAGGTGGTTGTATAGCAGTAAAACATGACACTTCGAGGAAGACCCACATGGGAAGGTTACCAGTTGAAGCCCAGAAACTTGCCTGGGTCCCACTCTCTTTCTCTCTCTCCCCTCTGTCTTTCTCATTTATAGAATACATAAACTTTAAAAACAGAAAATATGTTTTTTCATTATTCTCTATGTTTTCTATGTTTTTTTATATAAATATCTATGTTTTATAAATAGAAGAAACAAAAAGGTAAGAAAATAGTTGAGAAATAAATGAGACAATATCAAACTGTGGTTATGCATTCCACATTTTTTTCTTTTCAAAATATATTTCAGTAACTTGATTGTCTAACAGATATATAAAAAATACACTCGTTAAATTTACCGTTTTATGTAGGTAGAAAGGATTAGAAAGCAAGTAACTATGGCACATCAAACCTATGTAGTGAATATTATTACCCACACTTTATAGATGAGAAAACCATATTTCAATAAGCCATGTATACCCAAAGTCCAGTGGCCACCTAGTGGCATGGTCAAAATCCCAAATCCTTTTCACAGCCTAGAGCCAGTTTTAAGGAAGGATCCACATATGAGGTGAAGAACAGAACTGATTTGAAGACATATTGTTAACCTTTCATTTAATTAAATGAAAAAAGCAAATTCATTTTTATAAAGTAAATAAAGCATGGATAAAAAGGAAATGCTTACCATGCTGCATCTACTAGTTAGCCTAATGCCTGCCAACAACCCAAACGATTAATGAAAATCTTAGTTTCTACAGGATAAGAATTACTATGAAAGTAAGGTCAGCCTCATAGCCTGTGGTTAAAGGAGCCAAGTCTCACATGGTGATTCAAATCCTGATTCTGTAGGTTGAAAAACACACAGAGTGCTTGAGTGCATTCCCAAAGTTCTGCCACAACGGAGAAGTGGAGAAGGCACTGCAGTGTGACCATGACCCACTGGGGAGGTTGTTTTCTCCTCCTCTCTCTCCCTCTCTCTCTCTCTCTCTCAATCTTTCTCCCTGACAAGCACATAAGCTCTCTGGCAATTAAAAAAGAGAAATAAATTGCTGTAAAAGTATGTAAATACCTTATGAAGAATAAAATAAAGACTATGAAATCAAAAGATATATTGTCTAAGAAGAAAAGAATAGCAGAAATTCTGTTAATTTTGTGTGCATGTAAAATGTAATCATGCATAATAACAGTAGTCATACTATATCTCTGATATGGTGTGTACTCACTGGTTCTCAGCATCATGAAAGACACAGCTTTTTGCCAGACCTTGTAGTGAACGTGTTTTTCCAGGAAGGAATTGGAAAGCATTTTCATATCACACAACTAACCTGAAAAAACAGAGTTAATTTGAAATCTCTAATATATTCACAATGCCTCCAGATACAACCCCAAGGGCAAATTTTAGTTCAAATGCAATCCTCTGTTTGTAAGGCCATTTAAATTAAATTGGAATGGCCTACTACTCTAAGTGAAATCCCTTACCTAGTTCTGGTGGTTTCTGAATATTCTAGTCTCAGGGAAAGGCTATATTAATGCAGAATTAATACCTAGCCAGATATATGAAGATGATTTTTTTTGTTCTAATGAATAATGCAGCTGGGTTGAAGGGTTACACCCTTCTCTGTAAGAAGCAACACTTTGTTAGGAAGTTGTCACTACCCCAAAATAAAGTGAGATGACAGGACAGATGTGTAAGTCTAGCATGTGGGTTCAAGAGAACAGTCTCAGAATTACTTGCAAATGTTGACTAAGCTTAGCATATGTATTCATTCAACAGATATAGACCACTGACAGCAGTATGGACAGAGTTAATTTCTATTTTTCCAAGTTTGAACTCTAAATTAAAATTCTCATACAAATCTTCCATAGAGAGTAGGTCCAAGATTGAGAATAGCTGGTTTTTCTTTCTTTTTATTTTTTTTTTCATTTTACACTGTTCACCATTTATTTATTACTCTATCGAAGGAGTATGGTGTGGTCTTTTATTTCTCCATCCTGTCAGTATTTTGGGCATGCATGAACACACCTGGAGTGTTTTTGAAGTTGTTGGGGCCCGGATTCAAACCATGGTGGACCATGTGAAATCCAGATCCCTTAACCACGAGGCTATAAGGACTGGCCCATAATTTACTAGTTTCAAGGGTTAACTTTTGACAGCAGTTTCTTCCATGCAGAAGTTCCTCTCTAATGAGTGGTACCAGTTATTATTGTTCAGATATTTCATCCTACTTGGCAGTTGTCCAAACCACTTTCATTCTCAAACATTTCCTGGTTTTAATGATTAAAGGCCATAGTTATCCTACCAGAAAACTGTAGGTTCTGTTTGCCTGACAGTCCATGCAGGAGGAAAGCCACAGAGTCCCTCCAGCCTCACGTGCCCAAACTTCGCCAGGGCCTCTCTTTTCCTAAAGAGGAGAGCAATGAGAAGTGTGGATGAGACAGAGGCTCAGGGATCCCCTCAGGTCAAATACTTTCTTCTACTCTCTGTCTCTTCTCCAGTTCTATAGAAGATTTATTAAATCTGAAAGTGGGTTAATCTGACTCTTTGATATTCAAAGTAGATTGTTTAGGTTCTGTGTCCCAGGCTTTCGAAATTTCAATGTTTATCTCTTCTATGAGACACAAAATACATATTTTGAAACTCTAAACCCAAAAATTAACTCTTCTTCTTGCAGTGCAACCCTTTTCCTGAGCCAATGGTTGCTAGAAAGTCTAACTGCCCAAATGCAGAAATTATCCTAAGGTAACAGAAAATACGAGACAGGTAATATAATTGGTATATCAAAACATTGCCCTGACACATTTAAAAATGTATTCTTATGGACTCATCAGATGGCATAGTGGTTAAGGCACTGGGCTCCCACATGGTCAGCTGAGGGTCAAGACCTAGACCTGGTAGTTTGAAACTCACACATGGTAAGTGTGTGTGCATGCCCAAAATCCCTAGAGGATAATGGAGGTGAAGAGATTGCAATGTGGCCATCCCACCCAGGAGTGGTTTCTCATTTTTCTCTCTGTGTCTTTCTCTACATCTCCAGTAAGAGCCTGTGCCCTATAGCAAAAATCTCTCTTAAAAAAAAATGTATTCTTGTAATATTTTCTGGAAAGATTAGCTCTGTGCGGCATTAGTTTACTGTAGGTGTTCTCCATGAAGAAGAATAATTTCTACCAGGAAAGGGACAAAGGTCATTGCAGCTGGTATACTCTGTCAGGATCATATCAATCTAGGGCGCAATGCAAGGCCAGTCCACCAACTTTCAACAGAAAACCTTGTGGCAAGATTCAGCAGATCCAGAAACACTGTATGTCAGAATCTAGCTGCTTATTCTTAGTTAGGGACACAGGATAAAGTAAGATTGTTCAACAGATGTGAGAAAAGTAGATGGTTCAATAAAAGTGAGAAAGTAGGGTCAAGGTACTTGTGGGAAGTAGAAAATGGGACAGGATGGAAATGGAAGTTAGAATTTGAAAGGATGGAATGCAGTTAAAGAGGAATGCAGTTAAAGAAGGGGTAAAAGAGGATAAAGAGAAGAGAATAAGTGAGGGCAGAATGCTGGTGACAGAAATTCTGCCATTGGTAGTCCCAAAGTGTAACAGAAATTGATCAATGTAGAGCATTTGATGGTACTGATGTCATTGCCATTTCCGGTGGCAGTTTTTCCTGCTATTGGAGCGTACATTAAAGAAATATTAAGTACCTGACTGCACCTGGTCACTTCTCCGATTCATTGTACCTGACTTTAGTGTGAGCCCCCATCTGACTCTTCACTACTATCAGCTCACATAGTTCTGTGTGATTAAAACATAAATGTTATATATACACATATATATGTGTGTGTGTGTATGTGTATATGTGTGTGTGTGTGTGTGTGCATTCCTATTAACTACTTTTTTTCTCCCTTCCTTTTTTTTTTTTAGTTGTTTACAGTTCAACTGAATGTTTTATTTTTAGTCTGAGACTCCATCACCTTACATTAAAGGGCTTGGCTTATCACACCCTTGTTTGTGCTTTCTGTTATGTTTAAAAGACTCTCTCCCAAATGCAAATGAGTCCATTAAATTCACATTTAGTTGCTAGTCCATTCCAGAAAGCCAAAGGGCAGAAGTGTACATCTTACATTGGAAATTGCTGAGCTCTCTGCATGAAAGCACTTGCAGAAAATCATTAGAAGCATTATGAATAGGTTTGAGTTCTCAATAATATAAAAAAGACCCCAAACCCTGCCCCACAGTGATATTTTGTATCATTTGCATATATGCTAATATCCTATCATTTTTTTTAAACCTACGATAATGACTTTTTGCCTGCCCAAAAATGTGAATATCTGACTTTGAAAGTGCTTGGCACCTTCTACCAGTCACAGTGAAATATGTATTTTCTGCAACCAGATTTTTGTACCTTGATAGAAATTGAACACTGTTACACAAGTTATATATCACGTCTGGTGCCTTTCCCTGGAAAGGCCTCTGTTGAGGATGGGCAGGACTTAAATAGTAATATGAGGTATTTACGCCTCATCCTTCTCTTTTCAACATGAACTGCTGACCTTCCCTTAACTGTCATAACCAAGTGCTGAAATCATAGCCACTCACACACATGGGAGAGACACATTTATGGAGGATGACACATTTATTTTGAAGGTGGTACCTCCTATCCACAGTTATATGACTAATAGAAATAAGACTAAGGAAAATAAAAATAATACAAACATTTATAACAGAAATTCTTAGATACTTCTTCACCCTACTGAATCAAAAATGTTAATATTCTTTATATTTCTAAAGTTTTATTTCCTGGTTGACAGGTTTTTTACTATTGTTTAATTTGCCATAGGGAACATGGACTCACCAGAGAGAGACAGTGAGCAAAAGTGAGAGCAACAGAGAGAGAGAAAGTAAGAAAGCAAGTTGCCAGGTCTGGGACTCAAACCATGGTTAGTCATGTGGGAGTCCAGCACTTTAACCACCATGACACCTTCTGGCCCCAGGTTGATAATATTTATGTTAGCATTTTCTCTTTCTATTTAAAAATATTTGAAGAAAAAATTCACTAGAATGGCTAGAAAATCAAATCTTGATGAAGATAGATAATAAAATTTATAGGTCCTTATTGAAACTCAAGTTTTGTTTTATTCTAGTGTAAAATGAGAGTTGTTAGAAACATTTAAGTTGCTGAAAAATGTACACAAATTATTTCTAAGAATACTAAGAATTATTTGGAAATGGCTAAAAGAAAGGAAAAGACTAGAATAATTGAGAAAAATAATTCTACCACTGTTTTCTTCCATTCAAAAAAAAATACACTTGACTAAAATCATCCTCCTGGGTGCTATATAATCTGCCTCCAATTGCACACTCAATACTTTAGAGATAAATTATAGAAAGACTAACCTTGCAGCTTCCCTCACTGCCACTAAAATATGCCGTGCAAGGAGTACTTTCCACTTTTTGTGCATGTTTTATTATAACACAGAATGCCATCTCTCCATCTTCTAGCTCAGCCTACCAAGCTTGCAGGATGTATCTTCAGTCTTCTAGGAAGCCTTCCCTAGTCTCTCAGCCCACAATGATTCCTTCCTCCTCTAAATATATTCATTGTTTTAACACTGAGAAAATGTAGGAATTATAAAAATACTTAAGTCACTTATGATTACTATAAGTAAAATACACTAAGTAAAACATGGACTATAATGGAGTACTATGGAGAAAAAGTGCAGGTAAATGGGACAGGGCATGCTGGGGCAGGGACATGGGTGTATGTTGCATTTTCAGATTGGGCAGTAAGAACCTTGGGAAGTGACCAGAAGGAGCCAAACTAAAGGAATAAGAGTCCAAGTTAGAAAGAGCATACCTAACACTAGCACAGTTTAGCAAAGAAACCAGTGCGGCTACAGTAAACAATAAAGAATAGAAGAATAAAGTGGCTGGGTGAGAGGCAAATTGTGCCACAGGATGGAACTGAACAGAGAAGCAACAAGATCTGACTCTTATTTTAACTGGACCACACTTGGATGATGAAGCTAATAAAAGCAAAGGGAAGGATATTGAATAGAAAATTACTGCAGTGGGACCAGCAGATGGCATAATGGTTACATCACTGGACTTTCACCTATTCAACCACAGTTTAAGTTCCAGACCCAGAGGTTTAAAATTCACGCAGCCACATGTGCACACATGCCCAAGATCCTGAGAGAAAAATAGAGCAAAAGAGATTGCAGTGTGGCCTCTAGGGGGTTGATTTCTCACTTTCTGTTTCTCCATTTCTGGCTCTCCGGTGAGCACATGCACCCTATAGCAAAAATCTCTCTTTAAAAAAAAAAAAAAAAAAGTTATTGTAGTAATCCAGGTAAGAAATAATGGAAGCTTTGACCAGGGAGATGCAATAGTGGTGGTAAAAAGAGGTGGTAAAAAGTGCCTTGTCTTATAAGTCCTTTGGGGCTACAATAACAAGAATAACTATTACAACCTGGGTGGTGTATAAATAACAAATCCATTACTCAATTGTGGAGGCTGAGAAGTCCAAGCTCTTGGCACCAATAGATTGTGTCAGCTGAGGACCACTTCTTAGGTGGCCATCTTTTAGCTATAACTTTACATGGCAGAAGAGGCCAAAGATCTCACTTGAGCCTCACTTATAAGGGCACTAATCTCATTTACAAAGATTCTACTCTGATGGGACCAGCAGTTAGCGTAATGGCTATGTCGTTGGACTCCCACGTAGTTGACTGCAGTTCAAGTCCCGGATCCGGCGGCTTAAACTCACGCCGGGCGCGTGTGTGTGCGTGCCCAAGATCCTGAGAGGACAATGGAGGAGAAGGGATTGTGGCATGGCCATCCCCCCTGGGGAGTAATTTCTCAGCTTTCTGTCTTTCTGTCTTTATCTTTCTGGCGAGCGCATGCGCCCTATAGCGAAAAACCTTCCCTCCCCCCAAAAAAACTCCACTCTGACAACCTAATCACTTTCCAAAGAATCTACCTCTAATTACCATCACCTTAGTGATTATGTCTATATATGAACTCAGCAGAACTGGCAGAGTGGTTAAGTTCTGTGCATTAAAAACTGGATTTCACATGGTCAATCATGGTTTAAATCCCCACCCCAATGGCTTAAAAAACATGTCAGGCGCATATGGGTGTGTGCCTAAAGTCCTGATGGATTAAATGAGGAACTCAACATTTACAAGGCACCTGAGTAAGAGAAAGATACCTCTCTTTCTCTGCTTAGAAATAAAGTTAATTATGTACATCTGAAGTACACAACATGATATGTAATGTATTTAGATAGCAGAAAGGTTACTATAATAAACCAAACCAACATATTCATCACCTCATATAGTTACTAATTCATTTTTTTTCGTTTTTGTAGAAAGAGCAGCTAAACTCTACTCATTTAGCATGAATCTGAGATACAGTAAATTGTATTACCTATATTCATGTTATACATGAGCTCTCTAGACTTGTTCATCCTACATATCTGCTATTTTATATCCTCCGAACCACATCTCCTTCTTTTCTCCCCCAAGTTCCACCCTTAGTAATCACTATTTTGTTGATTATCACTGTGTTCTGTGAATATTTTGATTTTTTTGAGATCCCATTAATAAGTGAGATCACATGATATTTTTCATTTTGTGTTTGATTTATTTCACTTAGCATAAAGTCATCCAGGTCCATATGTGTTATGGCAAATAGGAAGACCTAATTCTTTCTTAGGACTGAATAATATTGCAACACACATATATAATATTGCAACACACACACACACATATATTTATGTACTCCACAGTTTCTTTATCCATTCACTGACACCTACGTTTTTTCTTATCTTGGCTAATATGAATAATCTTTAATAAAATGAGAGTACATATATCTTTACAAGGTGGTGATTTCATTTCCTTTGGATCTATACCCAAAAGAAAAATTTCTGGATCATAGGGTGGTTTTATTTGTAATTTCTTTAGAAATCTCCATATAGTTTTTCATAATAGTTGTACCTATCTATAATACATTCAAACCAGTAGCATAAAAGAGTTTTCATTCTCCACACTCTTGCAAACATTTATCTTTTGACTTTTTGATAATATCCATCCCAATGGGTACAAGGTGGTATCTCACAGAGGTTTTGTTTATCTTTTTATGAGAAGTCAGCCATAAATCTTTTTATGAGAAGTCAGCCATAATCAGCCTAAAGGAGCCACCGTGAGGACTATGTCTTACGATTCTGCAAGGTGGATATGAACCTGGAAGTTCTTTAAGATTTCCAGAATGGGGTAGTGAGCTGAGAGGCTCAAGCACCACATGTAATGATCTGAATCCTCAACATCACAGATACAAGATTTAATGGTTGTATATCCATGTTTCCTGACTCACCACGGAAGTGTTTGCTATAGAAAAAAAATTATGGTAACAACCTGCCAATATTCAGGTTGAGTGAAATGTTGCTACTATTTCATTCATTTTACCATGGATTCCTTTAAAATTCTTGAGAGAATGCCAACTTGTCTCTATGATTTACCAAAATTGACTTATTGATTTTTTTTCCTATGCTATTAAAAAGTAGGACATCTTCTTTAATACAGGTCATTTTAATTTCCACTTTCATATAATTCTCTTTACAATATGCCCATAATTGTGCTTGTTTTTTTCCATAAGTTATGGAATTTGTAGTAAAATCTCCAAATATTTTCAGTTCATAAATTTTAGATAAAAATCTGTCTATAGTACCTGTCCCCAGAGGCTCTAAAAAAATCCTCAATCTCTATGGTGCCTGGTGAAGGCTGTCTATTTTCATGCTCTCTAGTTATATGCTGCATGACTGAGCATCCTAAGAAGAAGATACAGAGTCGTGTGATGGGTATTCTGAATGGCCCCAGGAGACAAAGTAATACAGTGCACATAGTAAAAGTGTAATCCTGGGACTAAACGCTTGCTTGGTCACTTGCTGGCTATGTGACATTGGGCAAGTTATAACTATTTTTTGAATAATTATTTTATTTAATTTTACTCATCATCATCATTATTATTTTTTAAATTTGAACAGAGAGAGAGACAGGGGGAGGGAGGGCGGGAGTAAGCGAGCTGTCAGGTCCAGGACTCGAACTGTGGTCAGCAATGTGGTAGTCCAGCCCCTTAATCACCATGCCACCTGCTGACCCCGTGGGAAAATTATTTAATCTCACTAATTGTCAATACCATCTATGAATCGGGAATAAATATTACAAACATTACGGAAAAATTAAGAGATTAAATAAGATGAATAGTGAATGGTGCTTGGCCTAGTAACATTAATACCCAGTTTGCATTTAATAAATATTAACTATTGATATTATCAAAGGGGACTTTAACCAGAGATTAACTGCAGCATGCCTCATTATTAGTGTTCAAGTTTTTATCCTGACCAAATTACATTTTGTCATCAACGGGGGAAAACATATTTGATTGATCTGATAATCAAAGTAGGCAAATAATCATACTTACCTAATTTAATTAGCTTTGATTTAAAAGCATGTTTCAGCTATGGACTATTTATAACTAAATCATAAGGGTTTTAAATATGACATGAAGGCTAGACCTCTGCATTTCAACCTGTGAATTATTTTCATCATTGAATTATAGTCTCTAAAAATTCACTTTTACCCTCCAGAGAAATAAATTAGAAATTTTATTTTGATGAATAATATGGCTATGACAGAAAGCTATCATAAAAAGAAAGAACTATTCATACTGAGAAAATTATTTATGGCTATTTGTGACCGTAATTCATTGTCTACAACCTATAGTAAACACAGCCTAGAGCAAGTAGTACACAATTCATAAAATGTGATTCTACCTACATATGCAATATGTACTTTCAAAAGAACCTTCCTTTCTTCCTGATTCCCCTCCTACCTCTGTAACCATTCCACCTCAAGCACATAAATGGCTTCTCTTATTCTAGTCAATGATTGACTAGTTATTGTTTTTAGAGAGCTCAGTCCTTGATTATCTGGATTTTTATTTATTTATTTATTTATTTTTGGAGCGGTTTTTGTAATAGAGCATGTGTGCTTGCCAGGAAGACAGAGAGAAACAGAGAGACAGAGAGCAAGAAATCACCCCCCAGGGAGATGGCCACACCACAATTCCTTCCCCTCCATTCTCCTCTCAGGATCTTGGGCATGCACACACATGCACCTGGCGTTGAGTTTAAGCCACCAGGTCCCAGACTCAAACCACTGTTGACTCCACGGGAGTCCAGCAACATAGCCATTAAGCCAACTACTGGTCCTAATTATCTTCTGTTTTTGTTCTATGCAGTTACCCTGAGATATTATAAATGTATAGTCATCCTTGTTTTTTTAATTTATTCATTTCTATCTTCCATGAGTGAGAGAGAGAAAGATAGCACACCTAGCAGAATCCCAATACCATCCTGTTCATTCAGCCTCAACCAGGCCAGGACCAGGATGATGGACACATCACATATCCAGCATATACAGCGAGGTCTCCAGGTGCAAACCTGGAACCTTGCAATATAGATCAGCCTTGAAGAGCAGCACATTTTACCCCTATGCCACCATCCAGCCCCAAATGCCATAATTTTAAATATTGTCTCTAAACTTATGGTTCGTGAGTTTGTGAGTTTACAGTTTGTGAAGGTGTCCACATTATTTCTTACCTGCAGTATTGCAAAATACTCTGAACTAGTCATGGCCACCTTTCTGCCCATTGTCAATTCTGCTGCATAAATAACTTTAGCTTACATGCAAATCAAATTATGTTGATTCATTGCTTATCTCTAGTCAGTCTGGTGCTCTAATTTTCAAGATATAATTTTTGACAGAGGGCACATGCACTTGCTGAGGAATGAGAGAGAAAAAGAGAAAGAGAAATAGAGAGAGAAACCACACACTCCTCCCCACCATGGAGATTGGTCATGCTGCAATCCCTTCTCCTCCATTTCTCACTCCATTTGGCATTTTGGGGATGTCCCTGAAATGTTTCTCAAGTTATGAGGTCTAGAACTCCAACTATGCTGTCGGCCATGTGGGATCTAGCTGCCTTAGCCATCATGCTGTTGGCTGGCCTGTGACTTTTCAAATTATTATTATTTTTTAAGAATGATTTTCTTTAATTAATTAATTATTTATTTATTTAAATTTGACCAGAGACAGACAGAGTGAGAGAGAGAGAGAGAAGGGGAAAATGAAAAAGCAAGCCACCAAGTCCAGGACTCAAACCACTGTGGGAGTCCAATGCTCTTAACCACCATGTCACCTGCTGGCCCCTAATTATTAGAAAACTTTTCAGTCATACACAAAAGTAGAGAGAATAATAAAACAAACATTTGTGTGCTCATTGTCCCAATTCTATAATGATCAACATTTTGTCATGATTATTTATAGTTTTTAAAATATTTTAATTTTCTTAATACTGAAGTGTTTTTAAATAAATCCTAAATACTCCAATGTGGTTTAATTTTTTTCTCATATGTTCTAATTTGGGGATGTAATTTTGCAAAATGTTTATGTACATGTGGATTAATCAAGTCTGTGTGTTTGAAACTATTTGGTGACTTAATATTAAATTCTCCCATCTTTTATAAAAATAAAATCCAACAGAGACAACCAGGTGGCATGGTAGTTCAGGTAGCTGGATTCCACATCACCAGGTGTGCAGTTCAAGTCCCTGACCTGGCAACTTGGAAAACATGCCAGGCATGCATACATGCCCAAAACCTTATAAGGAGAACGAAAAAGAAGGGATTGTGAGTAGTCATTCCCTGGAGTGTGTGTGTGTGGAGGGGAGTGCTGATTTCTCACTTTTCTTTCTCTTTTTCTCTCTCTCTGTCTCTCTCTGAAGAGCACACATACTCTATTTCAAAAATTACCAAAAAAAATGTATAAATAATCAAATAAAATCCAACATAAATTATGTACATTTTCCAAAACTAACTTCTATCTAAATGTATTCCCCCACTTCCTAATTCTCCTCTTTAATTATTCTTTACTATCCCCCAATTACTATCTATTTACTATGTCCCTTTCATGTAAGAGCCTTTTTAATAAAAGCTTTCTTTGCCTGAAATGGCCTGACTTTTCCTCCTCCCACTATTATGTTTTTCGTTGTCAATAAAAAAAATTCCAGACCAGTAGATGGTATATCGGTTGTATCACTGGACTTCAACCTAGTCAACAGCAGTTTGAGTCCCAGACCCAGCGGCTTAAAACTCACTCCTGATTGGGACCAGCAGTTAACATAATGGCTATGTCACTGGACTCCCACGTAGTTGACCATGGTTCAAGTCCTGGACCCAGTGGCTTAAACTCACGCCTGGCACGTGTGCGTGCATACATGCCCAAGATCCCAAGAGGAGAATGGAGGAGAAGGGATTGTGGCGTGACTATCCCCCCTGGGTGGGGGTGGTTTCTCGCTTTCTATCTCTCTGTCTCTCTGTCTTTCTGGCGAGCACATGCGCCCTATAGTGAAAACCTCTCAAAAAAAACGAAAAAAAAAAAAAAATCACTCCAGGCACACGTGTATACGTGCCCAAGATCCTGAAAGAAGAATGAAGGAGAAGGGATTGTGGCATGGTCTTCCCCCATGGGGAGTGATTTCCTGCTTTCTGTCTCTCTCCAGTGTGTGCACACACCCTAGAGCAGAAATATCACTAAAAAAAAAAAATTCTTCTTAATCCTTTAAGCTATGCCTTTATTATAATGCATCACAGCATAATACATAGTGCAAAAACATAATACATAGTGCATCAGTCAAAAGTCCAAAAAGATTAAAACAGTATTAAAATTATACTACATATCTAGTTAACATGATGAAAATCCAAAACACTGGAAACACCTCATGCTAGCAAAGATGTGGAGCAACAGGAACGCCCATCCATTGGTGATTGAAAGGAAAAAAATCATATAGTCACTCTGTAAGTTTCTTACAAAACTAACATATTCTTACCATGTAATTGAGCAATCATCCTTCTAGGTATTTAACCAAATGAGTTCAAAATTTAAGCTACAAATAAACCTCCACACAATGTTTACAACACCCTTATTCATAATTGCCAAAACATGGAAGTAATCAAGATGCCATTGAGTAAGTAAATAGATAAACTGTGGTACATCTGGAAAATGGAATATTATTCAGCAATAAAAGATACGTGTTTTCAAACCATGAAAACACACTTAAATGTGGAAACTTAAATGTAAATTACTAAGCAAAAAGAAGCCAATTCAGAAAGATTACATGCTGTATTATTCCAACTACATGACATTCTGGAAAAAGCAAAATGATAGAGACAGTAAAAAGATCATAGTTGTCAAGGGTTAGGGTAAAGGGAGAGATGAGTATGTGGAGCAGAGAGGATTCTTAGGAGAGTGAAAATATTCTATAGGATATTATAACCATACATACGTATCATTATGCTGTCGTCAAAACTCACAGAAGATACAACATCAAGTGAACCCTAATACAACAAGCACTTTGGGTGATAATGATGTGTTGATGTTAGTTAATAGAGTATAAAAAAAGTACTACTTTGATGTGGGCTGGTGAAAATGCAGAATGCTGTGTATGTGTGGATATAGGGAGTATATGGCAAATCTCTGACCTTTTTTTTTTTGGAGAGATTTTCGCTATAGGGCACGTGCTTTCACCAGACAGACAGAGAGAGACATAGAGAGAGAAAGTGAGAAATCATCCCCCAGGGGGGATGGTCATGCTGCAATCCCTTCTCCTCCATTCTCCTCTCGGGATCTTGGGCATGCACGCACACGCACCCTGCGTGAGTTTTAAGCCACCAGGTCCAGGATACGAACTGCGGTCAACTACGTGGGAATCCAGCAACATAGCCATTATGCTAACTGCTGGTTCCCAGCAAATCTCTGAACTTTCACTCAATTCTGCTGTGAACCTGAAACTGTCCTAAAAAGTAGTTTATATATTTATTTAAAGTTCAAAATGTCTATACCTTGTCAGAACACATCAAAAAATGTTTCATCTTTAATGAAAATTTCATAGTGTTCATATCAAAATACATGAACTCTCAAACTGATAACACTAGACAATGAACTTGTGAATATTGGGGTTCATTTCATCCTATTACATTTGATTTTGGGGGACCTACCACATTCTCTGGCACATGGTTTATACTCAAGAGTTTTTTAGGCAAATATAGAATTCTAATTGAAAAACATTCTTCAACATAAGTAAATTCCATGAAAATAGAAATGCAAATAGAAATAAATATCATTTTCAATGAATTTACCCTGCTTTTAGATTTTAATCATATTACACTTACATAACAAAATACATAACAAGTATACAAATTACGAGAAGGGAGACTGAGATGGATCCTGCGAACTAGCCATTTTGGGAAAAAAAGAAATCAAGATTTCCCACTGAAAATTCGGCTTCCAGCCCACAAAACTCGCATGGAGAGGCAAAGGGAACAGGCCTTCTTCAAGACACAGTTTCATGGATCCTGTGATCTAGCCATTTTGGGAAAACAGAAATCAAGATTTCCCGCTGATAATTCAGCCTCCAGCACACAAAGCTTGCGTGGTAGGAAGACCCCTTTCAGGCCTCCTGTCTCTGTACCTGTCTTTGTCTCTCTCTACCTCC
>NW_006159898.1:179206-182381 GCF_000334495.1 Tupaia belangeri chinensis | reverse complement strand
ATGCAGTTTATTCTAGATGGGAAACCACATTTAGTATGTTGTGATGATGCTCAGGGAATGAATGTTAAGTAATTAAAAAAAAAAAGTTGTAGGAGAAAAAAACAGTAAAACTGTTCATATCGAAATTTCTTAAAAATGCATATTTGATGACTGCAGTAAGCTATATAGCCCCAGATAGGTACTACTTTATAGTATATTCATTCTACTCACTGAGGTTTATGCCTAAAGTCAAACTTGGGTTCATGTATAGGTATACATCAGCTGCGCTAGCTATTGGAAATATTTAGGCTAATTAAGTTCATTAGTGAATCAATTAAATGGGGGGAAAGGCATAGAAAGCAACCATGGATACAGAGACAATGTGAGAGGAGGGTGGGACATGGCAGAGGGTGAGGGATAGGGAATCAAGGATGGCAAAACAAAGAAACAGTACACAAGACATAAGAAATGGAAAATTATTTGCTGATAACATGTATGTTGATGTGCTTGATTGAGCCAATATACGGTGTATTTTGGATGGAAAATTCATTTGTATGCTGTAATGATGTATAGTGAATTAATGTAAAAAAAATAAATTTAAAGAGAAACAAAAAAAGAAGGGAGACTGACAATTCAGTTCCCACATTGACACTTTCTGTCTATAACTTTATTCAATTTATTCCTTGGAAATGCATCAGCCATTCTGTAGATATAGTTTAAATGCCTTATACATGTTGTTATAGACTTAAGATCACAGAATTTTCTTGTAGGAAGTCGAAATGGATGCTTTTTAAAATGAAATAACTAAGTCTTTGTGAGTATAATCGACTTGTCCAGAGTCATTAATGTCAATGGTAAGCTAATATTCAAACAATTCTCTTCATTCTCATTTGGTTTTCTATTTGCTAAACAATGCAGCCTCACACTTAGAGCTGGCAAATTGAAACACACAGTAATTAAGTGATTTACTCCAGGTCAGAGCAGAAGACTATGAGATTGGCATATAAACTTTAAGGGTCTGATATAAATGCTTTGCTATAGGCATCAACCATAGTGTAGGTCAATAATCACTGATGAAATCACTTCCATATTAACCATGGAGAGGCTTCCAAATGTAATAGAAGCAAGAAACTTCTTCATAAAATATATATATATATATATATCTCTACCAGCCATTTTTTTTTTAATAAGAGAGATTTTGTGCTATAGGATGTGTGCTCTTGATAGAGAGAAAGTGAGAAATCACACCCCAAGGAGGATGGCCATGCTGCAATCCCTTCTCCTCCAATCTCCTCTTGGGATTTTTGGTATACACACACACACACACACACACACACACAGAAGCACCCAGCACGAGTTTCAAGCCACCGGATCTGGGACTCCAACAGCAGTCCATCAATAGGAGTCCAGAGCCTTAACCACTATGCCAACTGCTGGCTACTCTATCAGTTTTAGAAAGTAATATCTTGGGAGACCAGCAGATTGCA
This sequence comes from Tupaia belangeri chinensis, assembly GCF_000334495.1. NCBI lineage: Eukaryota > Metazoa > Chordata > Mammalia > Scandentia > Tupaiidae > Tupaia > Tupaia belangeri. The sequence goes on along the minus strand of NW_006159898.1, from coordinate 180,915 downwards.
TAGTGGTTAAATTGCTAAACTCCCACGTAGTCGACCACAGTTCGAGTCCCAGATCTGGGGACTTAAAACCCACACTGGTGCATGTACGCTCATGCCCCAAAACTCCCTCTCTTAAAATAAAAAAAAAGTGATATTTTGGGACCAACAGATGGTTCCATCACTGGACTCCCATGTAGTCAACTTCAGTTCAAGGCCAGGAACTGGTTGCTTAAAACTCACACTAGGCACGGGACAAGCAGTTAGTGTAATGGCTATGTCGCTGAACTCCCATGTAGTCGACCGCGGTTCACGTCCCGGACCCGGTGGCTTAAACTCACACCAGGCACATGTGTGTGTGTGCCCAAGATCCCGAGAGGAGAATGGAGGCGAAGGGATTGTGGTGTGGCCATCCTCCCTGGGGGGTGATTTTTCGCTTTCTGTGTCTCTCTCTCTGTCTCTCTGGCAAGCGCACGCACCCTATAGCAAAAAAAAAGAAAAAAAAAAAAAAAACACCTCACACTAGGCACATGAGCATATGTGCCCAAAATCCTAAGAGGTGCTGGAGGAGAAGGTATTGAGGATGGGGGGTGATTTCTCACTTTCTGTCTCTAGCAAGCACATACTCCCGACAGAAAAAAAACCTCTCTCTAACAAAAAAAAAGAGAGAGTGAAAAGAAAAAAAGATATTTTTACAGTACTGGATATAAACAGAAGAATGAATATGAACAGAAAGAGGACTTCTTTTTATTTTTGAGAGATTTTTGCTATAGGATATGTGTGCTCAACAGAGAGACAGAGAGACAAAAAGTGAGAAATCCCTCCCCAGGGGTGTGGCCACACTGCAATCACTTCTCCTCCGTTCTCCGCTCAGGATTTTTGGCACACACACATGCCTAGCATGAGTTTTAAGCTGCCAAGTTGAGGACTAGAACCATGGAAGTCCAAGGACATAAACACTACATCGACTTCTGGTCCCAAGAAGGAGAGTTTCAAAATTAATTCACATAAGCAACAATTCCCTGCTTAAGAATGGATTAGAGGGAAAGCCCAGGTCCAGATGGCTTCACTTCTGAATTCTACAAAACTTTTAAGGAAGAGTTAACCCCTATCTTACTAAAAATTATTGCAAAAGATTCAAAAGGAAGGAACCCTTCCAAATTCATTTTATGAAGCCTCTATCATCCTCATCCCCAAAACAGATAAGGATATGACCAAAAAGGAAAACTACAGACCAATATCATTGATGAATATAGATGCGAAAATTCTCAACAAGATACTCGCAAATCATATCCAACAACATATAACAAAGATCATTCATCACAACCAGGTAGGCTTTATACCAGGGATACAAGGGTGGTTCAATATATGCAAGACCATAAATATAATACACCACATTAACAGAAAGAAAGATAAAAACCATATGATCATCTCGATTGATGTGGAGAAAGCATTTGATAAAATACAACATCCTTTTATGATTAAGACTCTCAGTAAGATTGGTATAGATGGGTAATTTCTGAACACAAAAGCAATCTATGAAAAACCTACAGCTAACATTATATGAATGGGGAAAAGCTGAAAGCTTTTCCTCTGAAAACAGGTACTAGGCAAGGCTGCCCACTTTCTCCACTGCTCTTTAATATAGTACTGGAAGTCTCAATATAAAAGGCATTCTAGGGAACCAGCAGTTAGCGTAATGGCTATGTCGCTGGACTCCCATGTAGTCGACC
>NW_006159898.1:111284-177277 GCF_000334495.1 Tupaia belangeri chinensis | reverse complement strand
AACAGATATGGCTTATTAACTGTTGATGATGACATGTATAGTATTCTCAACTGGATTGGTCTGAGAAGTATTTCATGATGGGTAGTCTTTTTACAAACAAAATGAGAAATAGTGATTGACTGTTTTAAAAAAAATAATTAGAGGGAACCAGTGGTTGGCGTAATAGCTATGTCGCTGGACTCCCACGTAGTCGACCGCGGTTCGTGTCCCAGACCCGGTGGCTTGAAACTCACGCCGGGCGCGTGTGCGTGCGTGCCCAAGATCCCGAGAGGAGAATGGAGGAGAAAGGATTGTGGCGTGACCATCCCCCCTGGGGGGTGATTTCTCGCTTTCTGTCTCTATGTCTCTCTCTGTCTGTCTGGCGAGCGCATGCGCCCTACAGTGAAAATCTCTCAAAAAAAATTAGAATAATAATAATAATGATTGGGAAAAACATAGAAAAGATATTGAAGGCTGAAGTGAAGAGATGAGAGTCTCTGTATTGACTGACATGCATGGCATTCCCTTTTGAAAAAGCAATGTAATACACTGTAAAGTTATATGCAATCCAATGTAATATTAAGAAGATTATGATGATAATAAAAATAAAAATAAACAAATAAAAATAAATAAATGGATTAGAGGGGACCAACAAATGGCATAGTGTTTACATTGCTAGACTGCCACATGGTTGACCAAGGCTCAAGTCCTGCACTTGGCAGTTTGAAACTCATGCTGGGCATATGTGGATGCATGCCCAAAATCTCAAGAGGAGAATGGAGGACAAGTGAATGAGGTGTGGCCATCCCTCCTAGGGGGTGGTTTCCTGCTTTCTGTCTCTCTGTCGCTGTCTGTCTCTTTAGTGAGTGCATATGCCTTGTAGCAAAAATCTCTAAAAGAAGAAAGGAGAAAAGAATAAATTAGAGAAATAATATGAAAAGCAAGACAGTCATTTCCTTTTTTCCAAAACTATATTCAATGCTGACCAACAGGTTAACTATAGTATTAGATATTTCAAGTCTAGTAATCATATGCAACCAAAAATAGGGTCTCACAAACTCTTGCACTTTAAGAGTTCAGATCTTAAAATTATTTCTTCCTAGAAACACAATATTCAAGATTAGTAATATGCAAACATGACTCTCATTCCTATAACCAGTCTTGAGGAGAAATCTATCCCAAGTACCCCACATCCCTCCTCACTGTGCTACATACTCTCACGCTTCCTAAGTATTGATTCTACTTTTAACCCTTTCCACTATATCTGTAGGGTCCCTCCCCCACTGTTACAGTCCTATCTTCTGCATGCTCCTTGTATCTTCTATACTTATTTTAAACTCTTTCTAACACCCATTTGTCTTCAATTTTTTTTTTCAAATACTCCAGATTCTGGTCACCATACCCTATCCTTTGACCTTCTCAAGCCCTTACTCCCACCTCACCTGACCTTTGACTTCAGAAAGAAATCCAGGACATTGATTCCTCCATTAGACCATTTGCTTTCTTATCCTTCCCCATCCCAGAAGTAGTTACAACAACCGCTTAACTGCTTTTTCTTATTCCAATCTGATTTCTCAGAGATATCCACATATCCATGAACATGAGCAACCTTTCTGAAAGGCACAATTTTCCTGCCTATAACTTCTTTGAATGAAATCTCCCAAATATTTACAGCACTACCAGAAAAAGCCTCTTAGCAAAATGTGTAAGAACAGATGCTGGATGACCTGACTCCTGCCTTACCCTTCTACACCATTTCCCAATTCCTTCAATCCATCTGGTGTGGTATTAACCCCAAACTTCTTGCCATACCTTGCCATGCTCACGGTTCCTTCTGTACTTTTAACATGGATGTTACCTACATATCATAGGCTTTCTATTTCTGACTTATTTCCAACTAAGCTACCCTGCTCTTCATGAATCTTTCCTTGGCCTTCCCTAACTGAGCCTCTGGTCAGTTTCTGTAGAACTTCCCCCTCCATTTCTGCTGTGTAGCTGATTCTACAGTTGAAAAGTTTCATAGGTGTTCTAGTTTCTTCTGTCGCTAGTAACAAAAAAATATCTGAAACTGGATAACTTAAGAGAATAGTGGTTTAGGGACCAGCAGTTGGTGTAATGGCTATGTTGCTGAACTCCCATGTAGTCAATTGCAGTTTGAGTCCTGGACCCAGTGGCTTAAACTCATGCTGGGCACGTGTGCATGCATGCCCAAGATCTTGAGAGAAGAATGGAGGAGAAGGGATTGTGGCATGGCCATCCTCTCCAGAGGGCAATTTCTCACTTTCTGTCTCTCTTTCTCCCTGCTCTTCATGAATCTTTCCTTGGCCTTCCCTAACTGAGCCTCTGGTCAGTTTCTGTAGAACTTCCCCCTCCATTTCTGCTGTGTAGCTGATTCTACAGTTGAAAAGTTTCATAGGTGTTCTAGTTTCTTCTGTCGCTAGTAACAAAAAAATATCTGAAACTGGATAACTTAAGAGAATAGTGGTTTAGGGACCAGCAGTTGGTGTAATGGCTATGTTGCTGAACTCCCATGTAGTCAATTGCAGTTTGAGTCCTGGACCCAGTGGCTTAAACTCATGCTGGGCACGTGTGCATGCATGCCCAAGATCTTGAGAGAAGAATGGAGGAGAAGGGATTGTGGCATGGCCATCCTCTCCAGAGGGCAATTTCTCACTTTCTGTCTCTCTTTCTCTCTCTGTCTTTCTGGCGAGCACACACACTCATAGCAAAAACCTCTCCAATAAAAAAGGGAGAGAGATATAGAGGTTTATTCAGCTCAAACTTTGGAGGTCCAAGGTTCAGGAGTTGTATCTGGTGGGTGCCTTGCCGTCCCAATCATGTCACAAGGGTAAGAGCAGAGCTGGGCAACTGTGTACATCAGTCACTTTTGGGGTCTTATGTCTTTCCTTAAGAACTCAGGAAGGCCTCCCTCTGTAGCTCTTAATACTAATCACTTCCTCAAGGCCCCATTTTACAATGCCATAATCAGATTAAGTTTACACTCATTTAATCTCATCACAACCAAATCAACACTTGAATAAAATTTAAGAATAATCTGTCAAAATAGGCAAATGACTTTGCAAATGACTTCAACATCAAATTTTGCAAAGTTGCAGCCTGTTACTTGCTATCCATGAAGTCCACAGCTGGCTAAATAATGTTTCACTCCAGGGGCCAGTGGTTGGCATGGTGGTTAAAGGCACTGGATTCCCACATGGCTGACAACAGTTTGAGTCCTGGACCTGGCAACTAGCTTTTTTCCTTTCCCTTTCTCTCTCACTCTGTCTCTCTCTGGTCAAATTAAAAAATAATGATAACTGGGGACCAGCAGGAGGTATGGTGATTAAGGTGCTGGGCACTCCCACATGGCCAACAGGGTTCGAGTCCTGAATCTGGTGGCTTGCTTTCTCACTTTCCCTCTTTGTCTCTCTCTGGTCAAATTAAAAAATAAATGAATAAATAAAATAAAATAAATAATTCTTTAAAAAATAATAATAACAAATGGAAATAAATAAATAAAAAATCATTAAAAAAATGAAATTTTTCACTCCAACCTGAGTCTTCTGCCTGTGCAGGAAAGCACTTCCCTTCTCTGGGTGATTCCCTGCTCCTTTTTCTCCGGTCTCTGTTCCCACTATCTACATTTAAATGGTACATGGGAAACAAAGTTGCCACAAAACACATTTAACATCAACTAGTTGCTGGCTCCCTTTTTTACTGGGAGTTCTATTCTTATCTGGTCTTTCAGTCAAAAAACCCAAACCCTTTACAAACTAGATTAAAAAGAAATTTCTATGCACTGCAAGCAGTATAGTGGCAAGCTGAGGATTTGATGGAAGGAGGTGTTGGGCAGCAATTCCCACATAAATTCCAAGTATTCCAGAATCATGTAACTTAACAAATGACTATTTTTTAAAATTATTTTATTGAACTCTATTTATTCATTTATTTATTTAATTTACATTTGACCAGAGAGGGATAGAATGAGAGAGAGAGAGAGAGAGAGAGAGAGAGAGAGAGAGAAAGGAAGTGAGAGAGAAAGTGAGAAAGCAAGCCACCTGGTCCAGGACTTGAACCATGGTTGGCTATGTGAGAGTACAATGCCTTTAAACATCATGCCACCTGGCGGCCCCCAGCAAATGACTACTCTTAAATTCAAGTACTTTCCAGAGTTGGAAAATATATCAGTCATGAAAATGACTGATACATTAAACTGTCTGAAATATGCTATTCATTTGCTAACTTGTTCTTGTTCTTCCCTAGTAAAACTCAAGTCTTACAGATTCAGAAACCTCACTAGTCTTTTTCATAGCTGTAGCAACAATTTAAATATTCAATACACATTTCTTGAGAGGCATTGAATTTTTTTTTAAGTTTTTGCCTTAGGCCATGTGCACTCTCTGGAAAGAAAGAGACAGAGACAGTGAAAGGGACAGTGAGAAATCAGTCCCCCACACCAGGGATGACCACACTGTCATCCCTTCTTCTCCTGAAATCTTGGGCATGCAAGCACATGTGCCCAATGTGCTTTTCAAGCCACCGGGTTCAAGACGCAAACTGAGGTAGGCCATGTAAGAGTCCAGTGACATAACCACAATGCCATCTGCTGGTCACAGCAATGAATTCTTAACTTCTTGACATTTTTTTTCCCTAGATTAAGAAGTGAAAGTATGTGCATGAGAGAGAAGCAGAGAGAGAGGAAAAAGGATCCTACAGTGGGGTATGATCATGCCACAATCCCTTTTCCTCCATTTCTCCATCCTATCAGGATCTTGAACATGAATACACAGGTGCCTGGTGTGTTTCTGCCATGGCCATGATCTGAAGTTCAGTCAGCCAGGTAGGAATAGGCCTCCTCTACACAGCATTGACCACCACACTACAGAACCAGCTCTCTATATAGCACTTTAATGGCTATTAGTTTCTTATGTAAGTGTCTTACTATTCATAGGGATAGAGGCTAAGAGTTTATTTTAAAGAATAAAACATTTTAGGGGCCAGCAGTTAGTGTAATGGCTATGTCGCTGGACTCCCACGTAGTTGACTGCGGTTCATGTCCTGGACCCGGTGGCTTAAAACTCACGCCAGGCGTGTGTGTGTGCATGCCCAAGATCCCGAGAAGAGCATGGAGGAGAAGGGATTGCGGCGTGGCCATCCCCCCTAGTGGGTGATTTCTGTTTCTCTCTGTCTGTCTGGTGAGCGCAGGCGCCCTATAGCAAAAATCTCTCCCCCCCAAAAAAAAGAATAGAACATTTTAGAGAAAGGTTACCATTGGATTCCACAGTTGATAATTTGTTAGGTGGGGATTATAATAAACAGGGATGCAGGTGTTTTTCCCACTGGACACTCTGAATTTTAGATTATCGAAACACTTGATCTAAAATAAGGGTGAGTGCCAAAAACTGAGAAGCTTTCCTTTTTTTTTCCGTAGAGCATAAGCACTCACTGGAGAGAGACAGAAAGAGACTGAGAGAGAGGGAAAGTGAGAAATCACCTCCCTCCCCAGGAGCGATGGCCATGCCACAAGCCTTTTCTTCCATTCTCTCAGGATTCTGGGCACACACACTCACACACATGCCTGGCATGTTTTTTGGGCCACCTGGTCCAGGACTTGAACTGCAGAATCAGCCATGTGGGATCAAATGTCTTATCCACTATGCCATCTGCTGGCCCCACTGAGATTTTTGGGGGCAGTGTTTTACTAACCAAAAACAGTGTGAAGTAATTGTGTGTGTGTGTGTGTTCACAGCATGCTTGTCTACTTTGCAATATCTGTGCATAACTGAACATCATCATGGTACTAGACTGTTAATGCTTACAATAATGAACACACGTATCAAAGGTTAATATAGAATGATAATGAAATTGAAGACTCTGGACATATGCTAACATTATAGTCTACTATATTCAATACATTGCAAATGCTACACTTGGAACTCAGGAAATAACAAGTAAAATTTACTAAGACCTTCCTGAGTACTCCAGACACATGTGCACCCATAATACAAGGGACAGAGTGGATCATGATGGTGAGATCCTGTTGGCAGCCCTTTCTCTTTTATGGAAAAAATAAACAAAAAAATGTTCAAGGTCAGAAGACTTCATGCTGTTTATGCTGGACTGTTTATGGCTGATCGTGGTTCGAGTCCCCGGTCCAGTGACTTATAAATCACACTGGCGTGCATGTGCATGTGCACAAGCAGCCCTTTCTCTTTTATGGAAAAAATAAACAAAAAAATGTTCAAGGTCAGAAGACTTCATGCTGTTTAAAGCGCTGGACTGTTTATGGCTGATCGTGGTTCGAGTCCCCGGTCCAGTGACTTATAAATCACACTGGCGTGCATGTGCATGTGCACAAAATCCCGAGAGGAGAATGGAGGTGAAAGGGATGCAGTGTAGCCATACCCCATTGGGAGATGATTTCCCACTTTTCTCTCTCTGATGAGCACACATGCCCTATGACAAAAGCCTAAGAAAGAAACAAACAAACAAAAACGCTTTCTAGGGGACAGTTTAAAATCTTAAAGTCTTCAATTGCCTGAAAGTAACCTTTAGTTGGGAAGAATCTCAATTCAAAAGGGAATAGAGGCTTAGTGTAAAATTTTGCACCTGGAGTTACTAGCAATGCCAAACTTTGCAGGGTTTAAATCATGTGGTGATATTGCAGCCAAGCAACTATGACTCCAAGAAATTAAATTACAATCCAGTGTTGGTTCTACAAGGTGGTAACTAATATAACAGCTGTTTCTTCTTTGAGATGGTTAATATGAAGATAGAATGTTTGCATTTTCTCATTTTAAATATTGATTTTTGTTCGCCTTACTAGTCAGGCATATCAGACTCATTTTCTGCTGTAAATATATCTACTTCAATAAGTTCTATGGTTTTTGATTAACTCTCCCAGTTACCACACAGAGACTGTTTGAATAGGTTATACTTTCTCCCACTGTCTGTTCATTAAATATAAAACATTACAACAGGAAGCAACCAGCAGCAGCCCCCAAATGGCCTTCTGTTCAGGACATTCAGAATGACCACACCATGTGTGTGAGGGCTCTTTTCAACATGGCCAAAACAGAAAAGACATTTCTTAGGGACATTTCCAGGCATGAAAAAATAACAGATGCATTGCTTAACCTAAGATGAATACCATGTTTTCAGGTTTTAACTACAAAATAAGAGGGATTTTCCCCCATTTTGATGTGCTCATATTAAATACACACTCAAGAACAATTTTTTAAATTCTGGCAAATTATTTAGATTTTAAAACAAGATAAAGTTTAACTAAGCCACCTCCAACTGTACACAATATTACCATGATTCATTTAAATAACTTGTGGTTTGCTGATTACTGGTTATTTGGTGCCACTTTCCCATCCTCCTTCCAAAGTAGAATCCATTTCCCTTGCAGAAGAGTAAGCAAATGATGATCCCAACTGATAAAAACCTTGATAAACCTAATGCCACTGGTACTAGTGACTGGAACTGAGGATCTGAGTATCTAATCCCATGTAAGCCAATTAAAGTCTTTCCATAGGGTTCATCTGGCTGAAACCTCATGGAAAACATCCTTCTTGATCAGGAGTTGGGAATATATATCCCTAGTGGTACCATCAGCCATGACCCTTACTGCCAAGAGAATCTTTAAACAGCCTCTGCCTGGGGACCAATGAAGATAAAGAATTGGTAGTGAGCCCAAAGTCATCCAGGTCTTTGTTTCTCACCTTTGACTAAAGATTGCAGGTATTTGGCTATGCAACTATCTCATTTGTCACCAAGATAATTCTCCTAATTGTTTTAGCTAGTTTGAGTTGGATTTTAATCACTTTCCACAAAAGAAACCTAGCTTAAAATGTCTGTTCTTAAATAATTTCATCAAGGATGCATTACACAGAATGTACTTTTCTTCTGAAGAGAGCCTAGGATCAAAGTGAAGTCTTCAACAGCTTTAGAGAAGGACAGGTATGCATCTAAACAATAGTTCTTCCACTTACAAACTGTGTGAGTTTGACAAGTTACCTAGTTACCATCACCCCTGTTTCCTCCATAAAATGAAGGTAATAACAGCACTGACCTTGTAAGATTTCTGTGAAGTTTTGATAGAACATGTGTGCAGCCCACAAAAACTAAATGATAGCTATTATGGTGTTTCCCGTTTTACAAAAGAGGGATGCTGAACTTCTAAGAGTCAAGGAAGTTATTAAGATGACCTAAAATAAATGACATGATCAGAATTAGAATTCAAGACTGTCTGTCAACAAAATTCATACTCGTTTGACTACACCAAGCTATCACAGGGGATAATAAAGAAAAGAGAAGAAGAGATAAATCTCTTCCTTAATCAAGATGCCAAAGCTAATTCTCTTCCTCAGAATTAACCACATCTGGTGCACATCGCTTATGAATTAAGGTGCTTATACTGAAAAGTACCTTCCATTTGGAAAAATGCTATAAGTAAGATGAGTATCATCCACAACAAAATAAAGTTGGAGCCAGAATCTCAATAAAGACAAGGACAAACAAATCCATGCAGCTCCTTCTAGTGTTTCCATGCTTAACTATTAGAATAAACAAGCTGATTTCTATGCACATCTGGCACCACAACGTGCACACTCCCTCTTCTCTACTTTCATGTCTACTTAGACTCCACTGCAATACAGAAACCTTCAAGAGAAAAGCTCCCTAGCAGACCCTATACTGAGGAGAGTGGCCACAGCAAGAGTTTATTCCAACCTCGTCCCCGAATTCTTTATCATTCTGGTGCACAGTTAATATAGAAGGTGTCAGATAATTTCCAAAACTCGTTTTACCAATTAAAATTCTATCTGAGTTGTTAATCTCAACTGGAATTACTGCGGGCCCTTGCTTTGTCTTCATCATCTCCTGCTGCTCTTACATATGCTGACTATATATATCATTCTATTACACAGACACTCAGAAACCTACTCGTGAGAGAGTCCTATGAATGGCTCCGTAAATGTATCAGCATCATAATAAAAAAGAATTGTCCCAATTGGAATTATTGCTTTGTGAAAATTACGTGTCTACTGGCCATTCTTTAACTCCTGACATATTTTTAATTGATTTCAGAATGTGAAAAGTCATTTTTAGAAGTTATTTATTTATTTATTTATTTATTTTTGGAGAGGTTTTTGCTATAGGGTGTGCGCTCGCCAGAAAGACAGAGGGAGACAGAGAGACAGAAAGCGAGAAATCACCCCCCAGGGAGGATGGCCATACCGCAACCCCTTCTCCTCCATTCTCCTCTTGGGATCTTGGGCACGCACACACACGCACCTGGCGTGAGTTTAAGCCACTGGGTCTGGGACTCAAACTGTGGTCAACTACATGGGAGTCCAGCGACATAGCCATTATGCCAACTGCTAGTCCCTATTTTTAGAAGCGATTAACTTATAAAATATATACTATTTTTATAGAAAAATATTTTATATAAATAAATTATATATATTTGCATATATATAATTATTTATATTTGAATTCTAGAATTAGAATAAATGGATCTGGCTTTTATTATAGTAAGAAAAGGAGGACAGGGTTAAGATAAATAGGATGGAATTAACTTTACAGTATTATAAGGAAATGTTTTCCAGATGAGGACCCTTTCTTGATAAAACAGGGTCCAGCCTTTCAGTAGAAAAGCTCTGGACACGATGCTAAATGGAGAACGGTGGTTGCAGGGGTAATGCAACTCAACATCCGTAAGTAGCCCTGTCTATTGGCGTTTCCATTCTGACTGATATTGCCCCTGTCACTGTTGGCTCCCAGCAGGATGTTGCTTCTCTTTTGTAAATCTAGCCTTTAATTAGCTCCCATTATCCCAGCAAGACAGGCTAGAATTGTCAAAGTGGATATTATAAAATATGAAGGAACAAAAAAATGCACTAGGAAAATACAAGAAGCATTTGTCACACAATGCAAAATGGTATTTTTTTCCCTTGTTTCCACATAATTTTAGTCAAAGCTTCAAAACTGGGGGCAATAAAAAAAGTTTGCACATTGGAAGGATGACCTCAAGAAGTTTTGGGATAGCACTATCTCTTCACTAGATTGCTATAAGGAGGCCAAACTGGTCTTTCCATCTTCACTTTTACCTAGAGGATTCTTTTATAGAATGCTATGCCTGGAACCAGCAGTTAGCGTAATGGCTATGTCGCTGAACTCCCACGTAGCCAACTGTGGTTTGAGTCCCAGACCCAGTGGCTTAAACTCATGCCAGGCACATGTGCATGCGTGCACAAGATCCCGAGAGGAAAATGGGGGAGAAGGGATTGCAGCATGGCCATCCCCCCCAAGGGGGTGATTTCTAGCTTTCTGTCTCTCTGTTTCTTTCTGGCAAGTGCATGAGCCCTATAGCAAAAACCTCTTTAAAAAAAAAATGCTATGCCTTTTTCCTTCACCTTGCTATGAAGTGGTTACTTCTCACTTCCATATCTGACCAAGTGAAAAGTGAGACTTCAAGAAAAACCACAGCAGATGTGGGATGTGCCCTTACAAATAGACCAGTGTCTCAGTCCTCTGGTGCACACTTTCTCAACTCTAACAATCCCTAGTCTCAACCTGGTGCCTTCTCCAGACCAGCAAAGGAAAATGTGCATGTGTCCTCTAGACCTTGGGGTATATTTGAGTCAAGAGGCCAAATGTCATTTCTTACATAGATAATTATGAGAGTGCTTGATGGCCCAGTCACTCCACGGCAGAGAGAAAGGACAGCAGTGGCATAAATCCTCCTGGTGCACAAAGGTGCACACGTTTCCTGAGAACAAAGCAGGTGCCATAGAAAACAATAAATCTGAGCCACTTTGAAGAAGGAAATCTAAGTGAAGGTTGCCAGTTGTAAGAGACAACAGTGACTTCACAAAATATCCTGTGAATAGCACGTTGCCCAAATTATAATATAGAGCAGTGGGTGCATTTGGTGCAATCCCTTCCTAGACTCTGAAGAACATGCGTTTAAGCCCACAAGACCCAGCAATGTACTAGATCTAGAACCTCACAGAGGATACAGAGTGAAGAGAAAATTATTAGGGCATCAGTTTATCAAGATTCCTCCTCCTAATGTTAAAACCCAGGAGAGTCTGGACCACATAAAAGCAGAGTCGAACCATAGGCCAGCCCTGAAATACATTGGTTAAATGCTCCATTGAGGAAGCTGAATCCCACATGGTCAACCAGGGTTCAAGTTCCATGTGGTGAGTACATGCCCAAGCTCCTGACAGGATAGGGAGTTGGAGGGGGGAAGGATTTCAGCATGCTCATGTCCTGTTGGGAGGTGCTTTCTCCCTCTCTCTTTCTTACACATATGTATGTATGCATGCACACAGTGCACACCCTCTAACACAACAAACATCCATACCTTCTTTCCTATTCCCCTTAGAAAGTTCCTAATTCATGAGTCAGGCTTATTGAGAGTAAGAAAAAATGGAATGCAGTAGAAATGAAGATTAAAGTTTTAATTAAGCATTGAGTGGACTTCCATTACTTTAAAAGTAGTCTTAATTATTGGCACCAGCAGATGGCGGAATGGTTCTATCTCTGAATTCTCCTGTAGTTGACTGTGGTTCAAGTCCTGGAACTAGAGATCAAAACTATGCTGGCACATGTGAGTGTGTGCTCACATCCCAAGAGGAGAATGGAGGAGAAGGGACTGGGGGGTGGTCATCCCCCCAGTGAGTGATTTTTCGCTTGCTGTCTCTCTGTCTCTCTGGTGATTGCACATGTGCCATAGCAAAAATAATCTCTCTAGGAGCCAGCAGGTAGTGTAGTGCTTAAGGGCACTGGACTCCCACATGGCTGACTGCGGTTTGAGTCCTGGACCTGAAAGCTTGCTTTCTTCCCTCTTTTTCATCTCTGAACAAATAAAAATAAATAAATAAAGTTAAATAAAATAATTATTTTAAAAAATAATAATCTCACTAAGAAAAAAGTAGTCTTAATTATCAAAATGAGATTGTCCTTATAGCTGAATGTGACTGACAGCTAAGACATCTTCATGGACCACAAATTTTCAAAGGAAGAAAACAAGGAATTTAAATGAATATTTTTAAAAATTAAGAGACTAAGAAAAATAAATTCACTTACTACTTACATTCTATCTAATTCAACTTAGTTAAATGACTGTGTGTATAAAAGGGCCAACTTTGCCAGTCCCTATGTTCCCTCATGATATATCTTGTGTGAACAAAAGACACAACCTACTTAGAAAATTCTTTATGTATCCTACATTGTGGCCAGCACTGAACACAACCAAATTAATGTCACAAATAAGGAAGGTTCAAATGCCTTCTCTAAAGGATAGAAGTCAAATTTTCCTATGGAACCATATAGATTCTTCACTATCTAGTCTCAGTTTTCTCTCCTTTTTTATCACCCTTCACTCACCTTGAATGCTAACTCATAAGTCATGACTTGAAATAGCTCTTTATTTTCTTTGCCCTTCACAACCCAGTACCTTCTCACACCTCCTTTCCATTGTGCTCACTGTTCTGTCCTGTCCCACCTTCTCAACTCTCAGAGACATTTAGACAGGACAAATGTCTCTTCCATTGCAAGTCCTACCTAAATCCCATGGGCAGAATCAACTAGACTCTGTATCCCCACTACACCTTCTTCAGACTATTATTAAGTCTGTTAGCATTTATCCCAGTGCAATTCTGCTAATTATTTTTTTAAAAAATGTCTCCCCACTAACCATGAGAAGAGAAACTTATCTCATTTATCTGTAAATCACTGAATCACTAAGCACTGTCTGCTCACATAGAAGGCATGCACTGAGTACTTATTAAATGCAAGAAGGAATAAGTGACCACAAAATTACAAGATTAACAAATTCCATGTTCTTCTCAAAGCTAAAGATGCCTGAGAGCTACCAGTTCTATGATCGGCATACTTGTGTAGAATAAACATCATTTTACTAACAAAAAAATATTAGGCCCATAGTGGTCTGGAAATAAGTCCAAACTGTATAATAATTCATATGAGTAGCAATACTGGACAATTTTCTCAGTCTTCATGGTGGATTTTTCAAGGCCAGTAATTACATCTTCTACAACTGAGATTCGATTTTCAGTGTGATCTAGTCTGCTTTGAATATTTTCAAGGGACGTTTTGACTTCCTGTATTACAGCCTTCATCTCTAACGGGTCCATTTGACTCTTTTTTAAAGTGTGTAACTCCTCTCTTAGATCTTGCAAGAGTTTTCTGACCTCCTGAATCTCGTCAGCTTCTTTATCCTGCCTCTTAGGCAGTTCAATGTCTCCTTTTTTCTTCGATCTCTGTGAGCTTTGTCACCATGAAAATTCTAAATTTTTTATCAGACATTTCCATGAATTTCACCATACTGTCTGAGGATGAAGAGGACTTATTTTTCCTTGGAGGAGAGGTATTTTCTTGTTTTTCCATATTTCTTGTGACCCTGTGGTGATTTCTAGTCATCAGATGGATGGTGCATTTCTCCTAATTCTTGAAGTTCAGTCTGAGTGTTCAGAGACGTGCAAGAGGAGGTGATCTGCGATCTCTCTTCCATTCTGTTCCCACTCTTTGTGCATCAGAATCAGTGGGAATAGAGAAATATTCTGGCCCTAACTGTATTCAGATGTATAGATTCTGTTCACTTGGACCTGTTTAGACACTTAGTCAGTAGAGGCTGAGAAGCAAAAGAGTAAAGATAAAGAATAATAATAATAATAAGGAAAAGGAAAAGAATTAAAGAGAAGGAAAGAAGAAAACATAAAATAAGAAGAAAAAAGGATAACAAAAAAACTATAGATTTTAATATTAACATGCAAAAATTGAAAACCATGTGGTGTGAAGCACTAGTTCACAGCTGAAGTTCAGGATCCACGTGGAGGTGGGCTTGGGTTTGTGCCTTTCAGTTCTCCTGACCATAGACCACTAACCATAATTAAGATCTTAGCCTTTTCTACAGCTTTTTTTTTCCAGAATGTAAGTACAAGAGAAGAGAAAGTTTTATAGATATTGTTTATCCACCCTCAGTGCCTAGAAGGTGCCTGACATATCCACATTCAATAACTATGCAGTCAATACACAAAGACATAAATAAATGCAAAAGTCGTACCTACTAGATCTACTAAAAATTCAAAATTTAAACAAGCCAATGAATCAATCATCTGCCCTATCTGTAAAAATAAAGGCACTGGAGTTTCTAAATGGAAAGAAAGCAAAGATAATACTGGAGGTCCGACTACAAGGTGTTCACAAAAGCTTAATTTTGTTTGAAGATGAATATCATTTGCTTTCCAGAGAGTATTTTATTTCTTACATGTGTGTGTGTGCATGCACAATTTTGCCAGCCTAGAACATAGAACTTGAAATCAATTACCCCGAGAAATTTGTATCTCAAGGAATCAAGATGAGGAAGCAGAGTTTATATTTAATGGCAACACTTGTAATGCATTGGTTGGAAATATTTCTCATGAATATAACTTGTGAAAAATATAGGAATAGCTCATTGAAAAAGGAATGCAACATGAGTTTGCAATCTTCCATTTTTAAGTACAGGATTGATGTTAGCATCTAAATCTGAAACACCTGTGGGCCTTCAGAGTGGGGTCCTTCTGACAGCTTCAGACCTGGAGCAACTGTCAGCATTGTGCACTCCGGGGCTGGCCATCTGCTCTGCCCTGAGGAAGGACAGGAAATTATGAGAAATAGTCATGAGTTAGAAGAATTTGTGGGGGTGGCATCCTTGGAAGGATTCAGCAACAGCACTGGTTTCCATAGCACAGTGATTTGGCATTTCTAGTGACAACAGAGCTAAAATCTGTCTGCCATGCCTGAAAGAGGAGGCAGCAAGAAAATAGGTGTAGTTCACAAAGTGAAAATTTTGGAATGCACTCAAATAGATATTAAAGAGTCAAGAAAGACTATTTTTTTTAATATTGCAAATAAATTATTTTGTTGACATAAGACCTAAAGTCTATCAACTTGCAAAAGGCAAGTTAAGTGTCAGCTAAGCAATGAACTGTTCCTGGGCGTGTACTGGAACAGTTGGGTTGCTATTGTCTGGATTTTCATGATCCCCAGTTCATCTTGCAAGCCATTTTCAGTTTTCCTTCATTAATAAGATGCACATCTCATTGGGTTTAAGCCAGAAAGATAAAGAGCAGTGAGGCAGCATTTGAGGGCTTCTCACTTAGGATATAGCTTTTAATTCTTAATCTGTTTATAGAACAAAACCTTGGGACTATGTTTTCTCTGAATATATTTTTGTAAAGAGAAAGTGGCTGCTGCACTGCCTCCCCATTGATCAGCCCATGTCACAATAGACACACATTTTCTGCATAGTAATTGTTGTTCTCAGTCCCCAGAGAAACTGAGGATGGAGCTAGCTCAGAGATTTAATAACCCATCATTATATGCACCTCCAGCTTGGGATTTAGGTTCCAGTTAAATAAAATGAGGTCTGGGCTTTCTCACTGGGATTTTAGGATTTATTAATCCCTTTTATGCTCTATTCATGAAAGATCTAGTCTCGATTTCATTTATAACCAGCTCTCTTCATCTCCTACCAGCCAGATGTTTATTATTATAGACAAAAGTACACCTTACACATTTGTGCAGTACTTATCGTTTCTACATCACTGTGAATTCTGACTTCCCCAAAACGAAGGTGTAAATAATCTTGGTGCAGGTGAGACCCAGCAACATGATAATTTGGTAGAAGAAGAAAAAAAGAAAAGCAGAGTTACGAGAGCTGAGGAAGTAGAAAGAGGATAGATTTGACTGACGGCAGCAAAATGGTGGACTTAATTCAGTGAAAATAACACTGGCTTGAGTCTTTCCCTTTTCTTCCAACCTACATAGTTTCTATAAAATAAACGGTGAGGGACAACATGTGGAAGGGAAGATAGCTGAGACGTGGGTACAATGGCAGCAGTCTGCTAGTTCCTGTTCACATATCTGGCAGATGAATTGGGCCTTAAAAGGGTTATAAAGAGCACTCCAAAATGCACATTTTTGTAATTAGTTCTTTCAACCGAATTTGCTTTATGTTGTTACTCTGGTTTCTGATCAACTGGCAGTGAGTATTTCCACAAGTGTTTCCTGATGTCAAGTAAAGGAAAGCGTGAAAACCTTCAATCAAGTATGTAACTCTTGGAGACTGACAAACACCTTTTAGTTCAAAGGCTTAATGTAATGATTTCTCTCTGAAGCTGGAAGTTTAAGGCAACATCAAAAGTAAAGGGGCTTGTATTAATTATAATTATTTTTTCAGAACCCACAGGTCAAATCAAAGTGTAAATTCTAAACTTGGACACCATCTCTAAGAATTAACTTTACATTTATATCTATCTGTGTTCCCAAAAGTGTCTCTGATTCAGGCCATAAAACAAGTGTGGTGTGTAAGTTCCCCTCAACCCAGGCTCTACCTACTTTTCTAGATTCATCCCTTTGAAACCTATGGTACTCCCAACTCCTTAAGCCATCCCCTTCCCTTTCCCCACCTCACTCTGGCCAACTCCTCCACCCAAAAGCACCCAGTCTTCTTTCATCAGTGTCTTTTGTGTGCATTGATTTCTCTGCTTTGACTGAAGCTTCCAACTGCTCCAGGTAGGAAATTCTTACTGCTGCTAGAGTGCTCCCTATTTGCCTGCAGGGAGGTAGTGTCTCTATTTCTCTTGCACTGACAGGATTTTGTCTTAACTCACTTCAGATATACATATGCATTTGCATCCCAGCCACAATACCTCAATAGAAGGAGGCGCAAGTAGGGAAGAAGGTTCAGGTGGGAGGACTCCTGTCACATCAGTCACATTTGTGCCTCCACTGCATGGAGACTAGCACGTAAAAGGATCCCAACGATGGCTTTACTGCTGAATGACTTTGAGCTACTCTAGCTCTCTGAGCCTCAATTTCCCCAATTGCAAATTCGGAACAATAAAAGACCCTGAATTATGATGTTATTAATGAATGAAATAATATGCATAACTGAATCTTGCTTACTCTGCAATGTTATATGACAAAATAAAAAAAAAGACAAGAAAATTGTTTCCATGTTGTTATCTCTCAAACATGGATAGTTATGTAAAAAAGCATACTGATTTTCTCATCAGCATTCTTCTGTCAATAAAGTAAGAAACAGGAATTTTTTTAAAGAGATATTTTGCTTTAGAGCATGTGTGCATGCCAAAGATACAGAGAGAGATGAAAAGCAAGAAATAATGCTCCCTATCCCCCAAGGGAAGGAGTATGTCCATGCTGCAATCCCTTCTCCTCCATTTTTCCTCTGAGGATTTTGGGCATGCAGGCACACACACCAGGAGTGAGTTTTAGACTGCCAAGTCTGGAACTTAATCTGTGATTGATTACATGGGAGTCTACCAATATAAGTATTATGCCATCTGCTGGTCCCAGAAATTGGAATTTTTAAAACATCCCTTTCCTCAGTACTTCCTACCTCCTCCTTTAGACCCATAAGTAGTTTTCATTTTTTTTTAAAGGTTTTTGCTATAGGGCGCATGCACTCACCAGAAAGAAAGAGAGAGACAGAGAGATAGAAAGCGAGAAATCACTCCCCGGGGGGGATGGCCACGACGCAATCCCTTCTCCTCCATTCTCCTCTCAGGATCTTGGGCACACACGCACAAGTGCCCAGCGTGAGTTTAAGTCACCGGGTCCAGGACTCGAACCGTGGTTGACTACATGGGAGTTCAGCAACATAGTCATTATGCTAAATGCTGGTCCCATTTTGAAGTTCATAAATGGAGCTTATAAATATTTGTTGTTCTTTGACCTGTCCCTGAAACCAAAAATATTAGTCACCTTTGTTTCCAGAGCTCTGGTATTTGTAGTTACTTCTCAGAGGCTCATGAGAATGAACAGTAAGTCACTAAAGATTCTAAGTCTACCCTTTCTTTCAATGCTGTCCAATAACTATCAGCCCTAAACTCATGAAGACTTCTTAAGGCCATGAGGATTTTCTCTGCAGAGAATAAAGCAAAGCAAAGAGGATGAGCCTTGGAGAACTCAGAACATCCACTCAAAGCAGATCCCTTTCGTCCCGTGCTTTGCACATTCACCAGGCAGACAGCACAAATTCAGTTGTGACAATAAATGAGTTGTCAAGGAGATGACACCTACTGATCTAGCAGGATATATTTGATTCTGGGTGCTAGTTCTAAACATGGTATCATATCTTAGAGTGTAAGACCTCTCAAGGGTTCCAAATAGAGATAAAGGTCACATTCCAATCAATGTATTTCCCTTTAGAGTCTAGATTGTTCTTCAAAGATTTATATAATACAGGGGTTGTACATCATAAAGTTTGTGGAAATAGAATTAAAATGCAAATTTATTTTGGTGCAAAAAATTTTGAAATCCATACATTATTTTTTCATCATTCATGTTTTCCATGAACTTTTTGAAGAACCTGGGTAGTAAGCCCTCTTCAATACAGACAACTTTAGGTTCTTTATTTTGCATTTCTCTCTCTCTCTCTCTCTCTCCCTCTCTCTCTCTCTCTCTCTCTCTCTCTTTCAATAGGGTATGTGCACTCACCAGAGAGAGAGAAAAAAAGCAGCCCTCGGGGGAGATGACCATGTAAAAATCCCTTATCCTCCATTCACCTCTCAGGACTTAGCCATGCACGCATACTTGTCCAGAATATTTTTCAAGCCATTGGGTCTGGGACTCAAGCCTCACAGTTGGCCATGCAGGATCCAGCTGCCTTAACTGCCATGCCAATGGCTAGCTGTTTTGCTTTTTCTTAGGATTGCTCTGTTAAACCTTTGAATTTCACTTTAATTGGCACAGAGGAAAAGACATATTTGCCACCGGTGACAGTCCTTTGCACCTAAAGAAAAAGTATACCATAAGGTTTGATGTTGCTTAACTGTGCCTTCCCATTAGTTTGGCCTCTATGAGCATTGTTCGTAGGACTATAAGAAGGTGATATCTTCCTATCTGGTGGAATACTCCTGGGTGCTCTAAAGACATTCTTTAATGGTATGATTACATCCCTCTCAGAAATCTTTGTCCCATTTTCTCCTATGTAGTATGTTTTTACCTTTAAACTAGTTGAGCAAGTACTCAATTTTAAAAATAATATCTTATGATACAGAAATAAAAGACAAAATGGGACACTGCCAGCACGGAGCAAGTATGGAAAACACTAAAAAAAAATCAATGAATTTATTTAAATGTCCAATAACTACTTCCCCATATTAACTAGAAACAAGTCTGGCAACTAAATGAAGATTTATTGGCCTTTGCTACTTGTACTTCTTATAGTTTTAAACCCATACAATTTTGCGTGTTCCTATATATTTTAGTAGCCAATAGTAGACTAATTAGACTTATTTTTGGCTAAGAACAACTACCTATGGTGGTCAGGTTTACAAAAAAAGCAATACAGTTCAATTTACTGACAATATTAGACATAAAAAATTTGTCAGCTTAAGCAAGTGTGAGAATTAGCCCGGGCTATTACCCAATGATTCTAGGAATTGTTTTGTTCTTTTTTCAAATTATTGAATGAAAACAAGAAACTTTGTAGTTCCGCCTGGCTTTTTCCTCTTCATTTTCATATCAGCAAAATAAAGGGCTTTTCAAAATTTACCATTATGGTTAAATATGACCTCTATTGTCCCATAAATACTCTGCTATTCATACTGAGATTATGCCCTCATCGGTAACCTCAGAAGAGCTATGGGATAGAATCTCAAGTAAGTAAGTTCTAGTAGGAACCATATGAGGGCTATAAAGAATTAAGAAAAACATCTCTGTAAGACACCCTCATAAAGCAGAAAGAAGTGTTTCTAAGAATAATAAATTCGTGGAGTATTAATTTTTACATGTCTTTGATTGACACTTACTTTTTGTTTAGTTCAGTAGTGTTTCCAGCATTATTATTACTTTTTTTTTTTTTGGATATTAGGAAATAAACAATTTGTTTCAGAGGAGACTTTGTTAAGAAAAGCTGAATCATTCCACCATATACATTTGTTCTGTTTCTTTTTGGTCCCTCAGGAGAGTCAATTATTCTGTTAAATGTGTAGGTTGACTGCCAAATAGTTAAGAGAGGAAAGATCTAGAAGTTGTTATAATCTAAAAAGGACATACTGTGTGAGGTATTACTGCACATTTTATATCATAAGTATGCTTCTATGTATTTCCAGAAAGCTGACCATGTAAGTCAATAAGGAATTTTTCTATCACTATACATGCAACAGAAAGGCAAATCCAACACCTCAATTGTTTTCCTTTTCTTTATAGAGATTCTTGTTTGTACATGTGTTTGCTTTGGGAGGATAGAATGGGGAAGTCCAAATGCTTAGCTCTACTTTTGCAAGGGAGTAGCAAAGAAGAACCCACATCCCAGGTCAGCTAATGACATGGTGGTTAAGGCAGCTGGATCCCCCATGGCTGACTGCAAGGTTCAAGTCCTGGATCCAGTGGCTTTTGTATGCACATGTACCCAAAATTCTGAGAAAGTGGAGGAGAAGGGATTGTGGTATGATCATCCCTCTTGGGTGGGTGTTTTTTCACCTTCCCTCTCTTTCTCCCTGTCTCAGACAAGTACACATGCCCTATGGAAAACTACAGCAAACTAATAATAAAATAAAGAGCCCACAGCATTTTCACCCTGTTTATCTGATGGAATCTGAAAGATAGATGGTAACAGAAATCTGTTGTCATGCTAGGCCCTTTTTAGTTGCCTGAACAAAATCATGCACTCTCTGGTTTCTTCAAGAGATTAGATTCCATCACTAGCTGCACCTGGGGAAATAACAAGTCTTAGCCAAGAGCTTCAACAGTGGTGTAATCAGATCTCATGTAGTAGCACTCTGGGTGCTATGAAACTCCAGAGAACCTGAGAAGACACTGGTGTGCCTCTATTGTCAGGGCCCTGCTTCTCCGTACATCTATTGTTAGAGCTTAGTTCTGTTTAGGGTCCCCTGGCTTCAGATTTTTACTTGTTTGTATCTTCCTATGGGATTCATATTCTGAAAAATCATTTTTCAAAAATTCTGATTGGTTCAAATATTCACTATTCATTTGTAATTAGGGAGGAGAAAATAATAACCAATGTTTACAGTACATGCTGTGATCTAAGTAGGACTACCAAATGTTAGACAACATCACTGCGAAGGCAGGAACTTAAGGAAGTATGAGAAACTTACTTTCAATCTTTTTAAAATAACTGCCCTTTTTAAAGAATTTTTATTTAATTTTATTAATTATAATTTTTTGAGAGGTTTTTGCTATAAGGCACGTGCACTTGCCAGACAGACAGAAAGAGACAGAGAGAGAGAAAGTGAGAAATCACCCCCGAGGGGGGATGGCCCACCACAAACCCTTCTCCATTCTCCTCTCGGTATCTTGGGCATGCACGCACACGCGCCCAGTGTGAGTTTTAAGCCTCTGGGTCTGGGACTCGAACCACAGTCAACCACATGGGAGTCCAGTGATATAGCCATTATGCTCACTGCTAGTCCCTATGATTTTTTTTTTGACCAACATGACACACACACAGAGAGAGAGAGAGAGAGAGAGAGAGAGAGAGAGCAGAAAAGTGAGACAGCAAGCTGCCAGGTCTGAGATTTGACTTGTGATCAGTCATGTCGGAGTCCAACACCTTAACCATGATGCCACCTGCTGGTTCCAACTTGGTCACTGATTTTGTTTTTTGTGTTTTTTGTTTTTTGTTTTTTGTTTTTTTTCTCATGAAGTGCCTGCTAGAGAGAGATGTTGAGAGGGAAGGTGAGTAATCACTCTCTGGGAAGGATGGCCAATTGCAATCCCTGTTCCTCTATTCTCCTCTTGGGATTTTGGACACATATGCACATGCACCCAGTACAAACTCCCAGAGTTTTGAAAATTACAAACTGCAGTCAGCAATCTGGGAGTCCAGCACCTTAACCACCATGACACCTGCTGGCACCCTCAGTCACACTTTTTTTTTTCTTTTTTGCCATAGGGCGCATGCACTCGCCAGAAAGACAGAGAGAGAGAGACAGAGAGACAGAAAGCGAGAAATCACCCCCAGGGGGGACGGCCACGCTGCAATCCCTTCTCCTCCATTCTCCTCTCGGGATCTTGGGCACGCACACACACATGCCCGGCGTGTGTGTGGATGGAATTGTCAGGACAGCTCATAAGCTGCATCTTTCCTTTTTGTTAAGAAAACATTGTTGACTTTGGGTCAGGTACTCATTTACAGTCCAGTAAGACCTAGAAACAAGCTGAGAACAACTATTTCTAACAAGTGCTCCTTGGCCTTCTGTCCAGCTCATACCATTGTCAATGGGGCTTCATAGAGTCCAAATATACATCAGCAACATTTGAAATGATTGTTAATTTTTTTTTTGAGAGAGAGAGGTTTTTGCTATAGGGCGCATGCCCCTGCCAGAAAGAGAGAGACAGAGAGAGAGAAAGTGAGAAATCACCCCTCAGGGGCGGGGGGGGATGGCCACGCTGCACTCCTTTCTCCTCCATTCTCCTCTCGGGATTCTGGGCATGCACACACACATGCCCGGCGTGAGTTTAAGCCACCGGGTCTGGGACGTGAACCATGGTCGACTACATGGGAGTTCAGCAACATAGCTATTACACTAACTGCTGGTCACATGATTGTTAATTTTGAAATTCATGGTAACAATAAAAAATTAGTATTAAACACAGGATATAAAATCAGTTTAGAAAAGTCTATAGCATTTCTGTACATAAACTGCAAGCAGAATGAGATAGAACTGAAGAAAATAATCCCATTTATCATACCCACAAAAAGTATAAGATATCTAGGAATAAATCTAACCAAGGAAGTCAAAGACCTCTGGAAGGAGAACTATGAAAATCTTTAAAAAGAAATTAAAATGATACAAAAAAGTGGAAAGACATCTCATGTTCCTGGATTGGGAGAATTAATATAATCAAAATGGCAATTCTACCCAAATTAATCTACATATCCCTATAAAATTGCAAGAGAAATTCTTCACAGATGTAGGAAAGATAATCATAGAATTTGTCTGGAATCATAAAACATCCCATATTGCCAAGGCAATCCTATGCAGGAGGAGTGGAGTGGGCAGCATCTCATTCTCTGACTCTAAAATTTATTACAAGGCTGAGATCATCAAAACAGCATGGTATTGACACAAAAGCAGACAGGTGGACCAATAGAACAAAATAGAGACTCCAGAACTAACTCCAAAACATACAGTCAACTGATCTTTGACAAAGGGTACTAGTCAATCCAGTGGGAAAAGGAAATCCTCTTTAGCAGATGTTGTTGGAAAAACTAGATGTCCACCTGCAGAAAGATTAATCTGATCCCCCGTCTTTCACCATTGACAAAAATCAACTCAAAGTGGATCATAGATCTAAACTTAAGACCTCAAGCTATAAAACTACTGGTGGAAAACACTGGGGAAACTCTTGAAGACATTTTTATAGGCACAGACTTCTTAAATAGGACCCCCAAAGTATACGTAGTAATTCCAAAAATAAAGAAGTGGTATTACATCAGATTAAGATGTTTCTGCACAGCAAAGGACACTAATTAGTGTGAATAGACAACCCTCAGAATGGAAGAATATTTTTGTAAACTATGCCCTAGATAAGGGACTGATAACCAGAATATACAGGGAACTCAAGATGTTTACCCAGAAAAAAGTGATGACCCAATTAAAAGATGGGAAAAGAAACTGAATAAACAATAATTTATTTCAATCCTGGGTATCTACCCAAAGGACAGAAGAATGCTCAGTTGGAAGAGCACTTGCACATCTATTTTTATTGCAGTATTATTCATGATTGTTAAAACATGGAACAAACCCAAATGTCCACAAACAGATGAATGGATTGAAAAATTGTGGTACATATACAAGGACTACTATTCAGCTGTAAAAAACAAGACCTTGGCATTTGATAGAAAGTGGATGAATATGGATGATTTATTGCTGAGTGAAGCAAGTCATTGAAAGAAAGACATTGTGTGTCTTCACTTTACATATACCAACTGTCTGCACACTATGGTAGATATTGAAAGATTGGAGGACAGGGAACCAGCAGTTAGTGTAATGGCTATGTCGCTGGACTCCCACGTAGTTGACCACAGTTCGCGTCCCGGACCCGGTGGCTTAAAACTCACGCCAGACGCGTGTGTGTGCGTGCCTATGGAGGAGAAGGGATTGCGGCGTGACCATCCCCCCTGGGGGGTGATTTCTCACTTTCTGTCTCTATGTCTCTCTCTGTCTGTCTGGTGAGTGCATGCGCCCTAGAGCGAAAAAAATCTCTCCAGAAAAAAAAAAAAAAAGATTGGAGGACATAAAAGCATTGAAAACAGTTATAGACACTAGAGACAGTGTGGGGGTGTAGGAGAGGCAAAGAGTGCAGGAAAGGTAATTAGGGAGAAAAAATAGAGATGTAAGACATTAGTGTTACACAGAAAAGTTTTATTACCTATTGATGATGACATGCATAGTATTTTCAACTGGGCTGGTCTGAGGTATATTTCATGTTGGGCAAATTCTCTTTACAAGATAAATGATGTATAGCAGTTGAATGTATAAAAAATTATTATTATTATTATTTAAAAAGCTGTTTCAAAAAATGTACTCACAATTAAGCCCACATTTGAAATAGATAGTATAACAGTGGTTACCTCAGAGATGTGACTGCTTTACAAACATAATCTGGTATTTGATTATTTAATAAAAATACCTTGTTAAAGAAGTCATTCTCTTAAAATGATGAACTATATTAAACAATTTATTACAATTTAAAGTGTAACTATACACCTTCATTTGCTAATCATTGATGTTAGATCAAAGCCTTTTCTGAGAATTAGACCACTTACTTCATCTTGTATAAAATCACATATATAATTAATTTCCTATGGTTTCCAATTTCTGATAATATTGATGGAAAATGAGAATTTAGACCACTGCAATTTAAATTCAGAGTTCTTTTATTTTTATGATTCCCTCACATTTCTATAGTTATCTCACTCAAATTCATGTTTTTAGCAGTTCCGTTTTATCAGTCTTTAAGGCATTCCATTAACTTTTTTTGAAACTACAATTCTTTATTCACAGCATTTAATTAACTAAATTTAATTATTTTTAAAATATGGCTTGTAGATGGGCTAGGCAGTGGTGTGGTGGTTGAAGCAGCTTGATTCCACATGGTCAACTGTGCAGTTCAAGTCCCAGACCCAGTGGCCTCAAAAAACACTGGGCTCATGTGGGTGTATGCCCAAAATTCCAACAGGAGGGAGAGTTGGAGAAGGAATTACATCATGATTATTCCCCTTAGAGGTGCTTAGGTGCTTTCTCACTGTCCCTTTCTCTCTATCTCTTTCTTTCTGTCTTTCTACAGCAAGCAAGCACACACACACACAAACACATACTTTTTTATTTTTTTTAGAGAGAGATTTTGCTATAGGGCACATATGTTCACTGGAGAGACAGAGACAGAAAGTCAGAAATTACCTCCTGGGGGAGGTGGCACATTTATCCCCTTCTCCTCCACTCTCCTCTTGGGATTTTGGGCATGCATGCACATGCACCCGGCATGAGTTTCAAGCTGCCAGATCTGGGACTAAAACCACGGTAGGCCATGTGGGAGTTCAGAGACATAACCCTTACACCATCTGCTGGTCCCTATAATCGATGTCTGATAAACTTAGAGTTCAACTGATGGAAGCAGAAGAGCCCAGCTTAGCTGAGAATACTATATTAGCCACAGGTGTTTGACAGCTTGTGAGAATCTACCATTGGAGTGTGAGCAAAAAATCCAAGAACATTTGTTAGTCTAAAATTATTTAAAGGTAGATCAGTTAAGAGTGTTGACAGTACCTGTATCAACATATTATGTTATTCAGTGAAATTCTGATGGAAACGACCAGTTGCTTTTATCCATAGACCTCATGCAAACATAGCCCCGACTAAGAGGCGGCCTCTGTTCTTGTCCATTTTTGATTCTCCATTTTCATATTTTACCCAATTTTGCTGATTCTTTCCTAATGTTGCACATTGTTCCTATGTGAATCTCCATCACTACATCACTCTCTTGTTTAAAGGCCCTTAGTCTCAACCTGTTACTTACTTATTTTACCCAAATTATGGTTTTAAAAATATTGCTTCATCATAAAATTGTTAAAGAATTTTGTTTTTCTAATAATTCTGGAGTTCTAATCAGCTGACTAGTCAATTTACTAAAATACCATCTCTCTTTTTCTTTCATGTGTCTGTGAGCACACATGTACACACACACACAAACACACACACACACAGAGCAAAATCCTAATTTGAACACCTGGTCCTATTTTCATGGAGCGTATTCTTTTCTGATTACTACAAAGGGAAGGATATATTTTCACAGCCTGACTAGGGTCTAAATTGATAGAGATTTTTCCTCTATTCAGACATAAACATGAACATAATCACACTTCCTGGAGGTAAACCCAAACTCTGTCTTTGCGTCACAATCAAGGCATTTTCTGAGTCCCAGTTTCAAATTCATCATGCATGGGTCACAATATTATTATGGAAAGAATATTTTTACTTTTTCATTTCCCCGTTTATTCTTCATTATTTTCAGGCCCTTATTCCAATATGTCTTTTGGTTCAGCTTATTTTCCATTGCATCATTTTGCTCCTGTCATTTTTCACCATTCGGGGGCAAAAAGTCATGTCTCATTTTATTCTTAAAGAAAGAAAATATCATCACTGCCTCTTTCATTCAAATCCAAAGTTTCTGGGAGAAAATTTTCAGTTGAACTATTCAGTTGTTCTAGCAATATTTAAAAATTTACCGCTTATACAAACTGTCTAAAAAAATTTGTTCTAAGAGTCTTAGATCATAGAATCTTATAGTAGGCAAAATACATTTACTATTTGTCATCAGCATTTTTGTTTAAAGAATTATTTTATTTAATTTTATTTATTTATGTGTATTTATTTTAATTTGACCAGAAAGGGACAGAGTGAGAGAAAGAGAGAGAGGGAAAGTGGGAAAGCAAGCCACCAGTTCCGGGACTCAAACAGTGGTTGACCATTTGGGAGTCCAGCAACCCTAACCACCACACCACCTGCCCCGTCATCAGTATTTAATTTAGTTCATCTATTACTTATGCTACCAGTGGGATATATTTTTGTTTGACCTAGTAATTGTTAAGTATAGGGAAACTAGAAAATATAGATAAGCAAAATAAAATAAACATTCTGAAGTATTTATTTGACCAGATGTTTTATGTCATAGCCCATGAAGGGGTTGTCTAAATACCTCCTCATAATTAGGTTCAGGTTTTGCACGTTTACCTGGAATATTACAAAATTCATGCATATCCTTATGAGTGCAGAATATTCAGAGTCATGAATATCAGTTCATTTGGTTCACTAAGAAGCAAGCTCTAACGGGAGACTAGTATGAAGAAATTGTAGCAAGTTCACCTGGGTTTACCAGCTGAGCAAAGGCAGGAAGGTAGATGGGAGTCAGAATAGAGAGTAATGTGGTTGTGATGCAGTTTCAACAAGTTTCAGCTGAGCCCGCAGGGAGGCTTAAAGCTGCAATGACCCTTTGGAATTACCTGGCACTGGGGCAAAGGGACTTGGCCTTCAGGCACCCATCTGAACCTATCGTTAGATGAGGGCCACATTAGGAACAGGGCAAGTCCTTGAATAAAAGGATCCTTCAGTCAGGCAATTCCAGAGAGCGCTGTCCACTGGGGGCCTTCTGGCTGAAGAACTGTAACTATGGGAATATATTCAGTGGTATATCAGAGTCCACTACCTCCCATTAGTGGTAATGTTAACTCTGATTATTGTCTGTCATATTTCCCCACTGTAAAAGGATCTTATTCCCTTTTGCAATTAATAAGCAATAATATAGGGGGAAAACCTGACAATGTAAAATTATCCTGTTTTTCTACAATTTTCCTAAATAATTTAACTACTCATGGAGGATTTCTGACTTGATCAATTATAACTAAAATCTTGAAAAGTGGTGATTTTCTACTTGATCATTCTTTTTATATTTATTAATTGCCATTCTACTACAAAGAAGAGTATTTTTTCCGTTATTTTATTAGTTCATTCTTATTAGCAGTATAGATTCATAAAATATATTTTAAATTTATGTAATATAATAAAATAACATCGTTATTTATTTTTATGCTTAAATTGTCCTGTATTTGACCAATGAGATCTTCATTATGTTGGCTTTGTATCTTTATCTACATAAATTTTATCCTTTTTTTTGGAGAGGTTTTTGCTATAGAGCACGTGAGCACCACCTGCCCCGTCATCAGTATTTAATTTAGTTCATCTATTACTTATGCTACCAGTGGGATATATTTTTGTTTGACCTAGTAATTGTTAAGTATAGGGAAACTAGAAAATATAGATAAGCAAAATAAAATAAACATTCTGAAGTATTTATTTGACCAGATGTTTTATGTCATAGCCCATGAAGGGGTTGTCTAAATACCTCCTCATAATTAGGTTCAGGTTTTGCACGTTTACCTGGAATATTACAAAATTCATGCATATCCTTATGAGTGCAGAATATTCAGAGTCATGAATATCAGTTCATTTGGTTCACTAAGAAGCAAGCTCTAACGGGAGACTAGTATGAAGAAATTGTAGCAAGTTCACCTGGGTTTACCAGCTGAGCAAAGGCAGGAAGGTAGATGGGAGTCAGAATAGAGAGTAATGTGGTTGTGATGCAGTTTCAACAAGTTTCAGCTGAGCCCGCAGGGAGGCTTAAAGCTGCAATGACCCTTTGGAATTACCTGGCACTGGGGCAAAGGGACTTGGCCTTCAGGCACCCATCTGAACCTATCGTTAGATGAGGGCCACATTAGGAACAGGGCAAGTCCTTGAATAAAAGGATCCTTCAGTCAGGCAATTCCAGAGAGCGCTGTCCACTGGGGGCCTTCTGGCTGAAGAACTGTAACTATGGGAATATATTCAGTGGTATATCAGAGTCCACTACCTCCCATTAGTGGTAATGTTAACTCTGATTATTGTCTGTCATATTTCCCCACTGTAAAAGGATCTTATTCCCTTTTGCAATTAATAAGCAATAATATAGGGGGAAAACCTGACAATGTAAAATTATCCTGTTTTTCTACAATTTTCCTAAATAATTTAACTACTCATGGAGGATTTCTGACTTGATCAATTATAACTAAAATCTTGAAAAGTGGTGATTTTCTACTTGATCATTCTTTTTATATTTATTAATTGCCATTCTACTACAAAGAAGAGTATTTTTTCCGTTATTTTATTAGTTCATTCTTATTAGCAGTATAGATTCATAAAATATATTTTAAATTTATGTAATATAATAAAATAACATCGTTATTTATTTTTATGCTTAAATTGTCCTGTATTTGACCAATGAGATCTTCATTATGTTGGCTTTGTATCTTTATCTACATAAATTTTATCCTTTTTTTTGGAGAGGTTTTTGCTATAGAGCACGTGAGCTCGCCAGAGAGACAGAGAGAGACAGAGAGACAGAAAGCGAGAAATCACCCCCAGGGGGGATGGCCACACCGCAATCCCTTCTCCTCCATTCTCTTCTGGGGATCTTGGGCACGACATATAAGTGCCTGGCATGAGTTTAAGTCACCATGTCCGGGACTCAAACTGCGGCCAAATACATGGGCATCCAGTGACATAGCAATTACTCCAATTGCTGGTCCCAATTTTATCCATTTTTGA
The DNA here is from genome assembly GCF_000334495.1 of Tupaia belangeri chinensis. NCBI lineage: Eukaryota > Metazoa > Chordata > Mammalia > Scandentia > Tupaiidae > Tupaia > Tupaia belangeri. The sequence continues at coordinate 147,587 of NW_006159898.1, read as the reverse complement.
GCAGCTCTTTACTTCTTATACAAGATGTTCTAGGCTCATCTTGCACTTTCCTTACTTTTGCCACAGATTTAGCTAATTTTATTCAAGGTGACTTCTTTTTAGTGGGAAGTGGTATGGAACTTAAAAACAAATTTGGTTCTTGCTATAGGTATGTTTTTGGTAACTTATATAAATAACTTAGAAATATTGGCATTTGTTATTATTTATTTCATAATTTTGACCCATGATTGAATGTATAAAAGAACATGAAATAAAAATAAATTTAAAAGAATGACTTGTGCATGGTTTTATTTCCAGATATAATGATAGAACTTATGTAAACCTTCAGGACAATATGTGGAACATAGTAAGCACTTGATATGTAATTGTCACTCCCATCTGTTCCCAATGCCTGCTATGTATTAATAGTATTTACTTAATAAATGACTTCTTATCCTGTTGAATATAATTGTCTAACATATAACTGAATCTTTAATCAATAAAAATTATGTAAAAAATTAGCACACTTAAGGATTTTTTTACCTATCCCAACTTTACTAATGTACTTGGCTACATTTTATTATTCCATTTAGCCTAGAAGACCACCTTTAAGCAAGAAATTATTTCAAATAAACATTGCTAGACATTCTTATTTATAAAATCAATAACTAGAACTAGTATCTACATGAATAATGAGAAATAAGGAAACTTTATCCAAAATTTTCAGACATCTAAGATGCAGTGATTTATTCTTTTTTTTTTTCTTAAGGTTTTTTGCTATAGGGCACATGCTCTCACCAGAGAAATAGAGAGAAGAAAATGAGAATTACCCCCCAGGGGGATGGCCATGCTGCCTTAATTCCTTCTCCTCCATTCTCCTCTCAGGATTTGGAGCGTGTACACACACACATACACACACACACACACAAACACGCACACACACACACAAACACCTACACACACTCACTCAGAGGCACCTGGCATGGTTTAAGCTGCTGGTTCTGGGACTCGAACCATGATTGACTACGTGGGAGTCCAATGATGTAACCATTACAGTATCTGTTGGCCCCGTGAGTAATTCTTAATGGGTGAAAAAAATCAGGCATTGAAAACATAGTTAAGGGGCCAGCAGATGGCATAGTGGTTACATCACTAGACTCCCACATGACCCACAATGGCGGCATGGTTTAAGCTGCTGGTTCTGGGACTCGAACCATGATTGACTACGTGGGAGTCCAATGATGTAACCATTACAGTATCTGTTGGCCCCGTGAGTAATTCTTAATGGGTGAAAAAAATCAGGCATTGAAAACATAGTTAAGGGGCCAGCAGATGGCATAGTGGTTACATCACTAGACTCCCACATGACCAACAATGGCTCAAGTCCCAGTTCTAGTGGCTTAAAACTCACATTGGGTTAGTGTGCACACATACCCAAGATCCCAGGAGGAAAATGGAGAAGGAACTGTGCCATGGCCTTGGGGGTGGGGGAGGTTGATTTCTTACTTTCCCCTCACTGTCTGTTCTCTCTCTCTCTTTCTCTCTCCCTCTCTCCCTCTCTCTCTCTCTGGAAAGTGCATTAGCCCTATGGCAGAAACCTCTAAAAACTAATTAAATTTCTAAAATAATTTTAGTATTTTTAAAGAATGCTAGCCTTAAATGTTGAGTAGATCTAATAAATAAAATATCTTGAAATAAATTTTATTACTATATTCATTGTATTTGTGCCTAATTAGGAATTTCATTACATTGGTAATCTGAGTTTATTTTAATTCAAATGAAACATGACTTAATTTAGCAAGTAAAAAAGACCATGCATGACAAGTTGATGTTCTTTAATGACTGCAAGTAAAACTAAGTAATTAGCATATTTAAAATTATCAAAGCCAATTAAAAGCATTAAAGGATTGGGGTTGTTTTTAATGTGTGCATATTTTTAAACAAATATTTGTGCATTAATTTGAAATTTCCACAATTACACAAATGCAGAGGAGTAGCAGAGTTTATAACTGACACAAAATGGTCTTTGTCCTCTTAGTAGAACATCTCAAGAAACAGTGGAGCATGTCTGCAGCTAAAAAGGCTCTGTATCTAAAGAGTATTTAATAGTCACCAGTTGCAATACTAAATGATTTTAGAGAAGTTTTACTTAGCTTCTACTACAATAAAATTCTTTTGACACTCAGCACTCCCAGGAGATAACATACATCAATTTATAAGAACTTAAGCTAGCCAAAGCATATCTGGAAAGAACCCATAAAATTATACATAACCACTCCATTTATTCAAGTGTATATTTGAATATCTGATAAACTGACCCTAATTCATTTATGATTATTTTAAAGAATTATAATATAATATATTTGGATCCAGTGGGTGGTGTCATGGTTGAGGCGTTGGACTCCCACATGGTCAACTGCAGTTCAAGTCCTGGACCTTACAGCTTGCTTTCTCACTTTCCCTCTTTCTCTCTCTGTCTCTCTCTCTGTCTGTGTCTCTTTAGTGAGGACCCGTACCCGATAGCAAATTAAACATAATACTAATTAATAATTTTTAATTCTTAAAGAAAATATTTAATTTTGTATCTCTCTATATCTTAAATACTTGCATTATATTGTATTAGTTGCATTATGCATATTTTTACATATTACATTACATTATATGGAATTATAACTGACTCATTCTTTAATGCTTTACTCAGTGAAATGTGTTGAAACTGTCACTGGTATAGGCTTCAAGAGCTTTTGGATTATTATTTTTTAAAATTACATATTTTGGGGCCAATAAGTGGCACAGTGATTAAAGCGTTGGACTCCCACGTGGTCAACCTTGATTCAAGTCCCAGATTCAGCAATTAGAAACTCACAAAGGGTGTGGGTATGTGCGTGCCCAAAATCCCAAGAGAAGAAGGGATTGCAGCATGTCCATCACCCGAGGAGCTGATTTCCCAATTTCTATTTCTGTCTCTCCAGCAAGAGCACATACCCTGTAGTAAAAATATCTCTCTAAAAAACAAACAAAAAAAAGAATAATTTATGTCATCTTACTTATCATCATTATTATTTTTTAAATTTGCTACAGGGCATGTGTGCTCACCAGAGAAAGACAGAGAGAGAAAAAGAGAAAGTGAGAAACCAAGCCACCAGGTCCAGGAGTCAATCCATGTTCGGATATGTGGGAGTCCAGCAACTTCATTAACTACCTTGCCACCTGCTGACCCAAGCTTTTGGATTTTTGTTATACCCTACACATTAATTATGATTTTGATTGTATCACTTACATATTTAGACCTTATTTTTTAATTAATAAAACAATATTGTGTATAATGAGGGTTAAACATGATACATAGCATGAGAGTACCTTGAACATTATAAATCTATATAAGTCTTAGACATTTTGGAATTACTATATTATCTTGCAGAGCAATATTTATGGGAGAAATGCTATGGAACATTAAGGGCTTTTTTCATATTAACTTTGAGTAAAGTAAAAACATTAAGGCAAAACACTTCTCATCACAATACTGTGCTACCCAAGGCAAATAAGTCTATGCACTCTAGGCTTAGCTCTACTCTAAATCTTGTCATTATTATCCATGTTGAGGATCTTTTTATTTATCAAGTTACTTTTACTAAGCTTTATGGTGCTTGTCACGTGTTAATCCTGTACTATGTGGCCTGAATACGAATAAAAAAGAAAGAAAAAAATACGTATTGTTAAAAAACTATATACAGATTTCAAAATTTTTTGCATCCAAATAAACCATTTTCCATGAACTTTCAAAGTCCCCTTACAAATACACTTAATATTGAGTGAGCAATTAGAAATGTATCTTACAATAGGAAAACAAACAAATGAACAAAAACAAAGCTTCTGCTCACCATGGGAGTACAAAGAAAGGTCACTGGGGCCAGCAGGTGCCATGGTGGCTAGGGCACTGGATTTCCAGATGGCTGACCATGTTTTGTGTCTGGACCCTGCAGTTTGAAAATCATACTGGGTGTGTGTGCATACATGCCCAAAAATTCTGAGAGGAGAATGGAGGAGAAGGAATCATGGCATGGTCATTCCCCTGGGAGGTGATTTCTCACTTTCTCTCTCTCCATCTGTCTCTGGAGAGTTCAAGTGCCCTATGGCAAAAATCTAAAAAAAAAAAAAAAAAAGTCATCGAAGTCAGACTTGGTAGTATAGTGTCGGTATGTATGGATCTTAATTCCTTACCAAAATTACTCCCTAGACTTACTATCCTCCTTGCCTTCCTCACTTCTGTAAATTATAGCACTATCATTCCACCTTTGATTCCATTATTAAAACTAGGAATCTAGTACTCAATGCCAGTTCTCCCTCTCTCTTAAAAGCCATTTTACTATTCTACTGGTATATATCTTTAACATGTCAATATTTCTATTGTACAACCATCGTTTCCATCCTGGATATCTGCAGAAGCCTCCTAACTTACCTATTTTCAATCTTGCTTGGTTGACCAATCCATCCTCTACATTCACAGGAGCAAAAATAACATCTTCTTAAAATGTAAATCAGTTACATCACTCTGTTATTTAAAAATCCTCCAAGGATTTCCCATTGCACTTACAAAAAGATGCAAATTAATTCCAATGTAATAGGGCTGCTAGAAGGTTACAAATTTCAAATTCTAACCCTGGCCCTAGTTTCAATACTCAGAGAAAATCAAAAAAAAGAAAAAAGAAGGGTAGAGAAAGATAGCAAGAGAACAAATAGAGAGGCAGGACGTCAGTGGGAAACAGATAGGGCTTATTAACTGTTGATGATGACATGTATAGTATTTTCAACTGGATTGGTCTGAGAAGTACTTCACAATGGGCAAAGTCTTTTCACAAGCAAAATGAGAAATAGTGATTGACTGTTTAAAAAAATAATAATTAGAATAATAATAATAATGATTGGGAAAAACATTGAAAAGATATTGAATGATGAAGTAGGGAGATTAATGTCTCTATATTGACTGACATGCATGGCATTCCCTTCTGAAAAAGCAATGTAATACGCTGTAAAGTTATATGTAATCTAGTGTAATAGAAAGAAGATTATGATGATAATAAAGATAAATTTAAAAAAAGGAAAAAAGAAAAAAGAAGGGCAAAGAGACCATCATTTAACATCTATGAGCCAAGAAAGACTCTTCGCACCTTACTGGGCATTCTTATCTGTGGTAAGAAAGTAGAGTTAACACTAACAGTTCTAAAATTTTACAAAAAGTAAGACTTGTTGGGGCAAATATGTGGCAACATGCTTAAAAGCATGGTGGTTAAAAGCACTGGACTCCCACATAGCCCACCATGGTCGAGTCCCAAACCTGGTGGCTTGCTTTTTCACTTTCCGTCTCTCTGTTCCTCTCTGGTCAAATTAAAATAAGTAAATAAATAAAGTTAAATAAAATATTTCTTTAAAAAAATAAGAGTTGTCTAGATTTACCATTAATAAAGTTTTAGTATTTTAACTATGCACCTCTCTGTTCTTTTTTTAAAAAATTTAGCAGGATCAGCAGTTAGCGTAATGGCTATGTCCCTGGACTCCCATGTAGTCGACCATGGTTTGCGTCCCGGACCCGGCAGCTTAAACTCACGCCAGGCGCATGTGCGTGCGTGCCCAAGATCACGAGAAGAGAATGGAGAAGGGATTGCAGCGTGGCCATCCCCCCTGGGGGTGATTTCTCGCTTTCTGTCTCTCTGTCTTTGTCTGTCTGGCGAGCACACGTGCCCTATAGCAAAAACCTCTCAAAAAATTATTTAATTTTATTTATTATTTTCCTTTTAATTTGTTATAGGGCACATGTGCTTACCAGAGAAAGAGAGAAAGGGATAGGGAAAGTGAAAAAGCAAGCCGCCAGGTTCAGAACTTGGGGTATGGTCTGCCATTTGGGAGCCCATCACCCTAACCACCACGCCAACTGCTGGACCCACCTGTCCTTTCACGAGGTAACAGTTTATGACAAAAGGATATTTATTTGTTTCAGAGTTCCATCTGTAGGTGATTCTGTCTCATACAGCTCTCATTAGGGTAGGCAGAGAGTATATTAGTTTTGGAAACATACGTAGCATTGTTGGTATAGCTTAATTCAAAATGCGATACTGGATTTTCTTGTGTTTGGATACCCTTAATTATGCTCATTTCAAGCGTGCAGTTGCCAAATCAATAAAATCGGTAAATTTTTATTATATCCCTAACTGCAAACTCAACATTCTTGAGAAAGTTTATTCTTCATCACAGACAAGCGGTCTAAATCATCATAGGAATAAAAGGTAGTGAACTACACCTTCGTGTCTCCTAGGAGGAAATTAGAACATGTCTCAGAATCACCAATTAGCTTCAAAAGTTCGTAAAAATTAGTAAATAAAATAGTGTACCATCTTCGTTTTACTCATTTGACAAATATTCATTTGGTATTTGTACACCTTGTGCATAAAACATAAATATTCGCCAATCATATACACTATACTTTCAATATACTTTTACGTTGAAAGTGTCATTTATAGTACTATCTATGGAAACCATTATGCACATTTGTGCCAAATAAAATCCATATGGATAAAATCCCTCCGGCTTTAAGAATAGCTTAATAATATGTACACTGAATCTACAACTCCCAAAGCTCTTCCTGACTTGTGGTCTTGATACCTCCTGATAAAAGGCCTCGCCTCCCAAATCCTTGCTCTTCCTTAAGATTCTATTTGACTTCAGTGGAGATGTAATCACAGAGCTAACTTCTTAACAAACATTGATAACAAGTCCTGTCACCGCTCTAAAGGAGTCATTACAGTGAATAATTTCATGGATAGTTTGGGCCCAAAGAAGCCTGAAAGACCCATTATATCACATTGTGTTGAGCAGACTTGCAAAAACGAGGCCCTCAATTGGACTTTAAAATGCATAGTGAATTTACTCTTCAGAATCGATGTAGGCAGGCAATGCAGGCGAACAGTCTCCCAATACACAAAGATATGAGTCATTTTCATACTAGTTTATCAATGACTCATCTTGTCCAAAAGTGCCTTAATCAGGGCTAAAAATAATCCCTCACTAATTGATATAGCCACTCTCCCATATCAATCAATGCCAGGGGAGGCTATCTCCCTCCAGCCTTTAAAAATACATTTCTTTTTCATATTCGGTTATTATGATGAACCATTTAATTTGTGAAATCCCCTGCCCCCTACAAAGACGTTTTCTGCTGATCTTCTATGAAGTTTGTCTTTGCTAAATGGCTTAATTTTTTTAGTACAACAAAAACGGTCCATTCACTCCAGAGAGGCATATGTTTTCTTGGAAGTGGCTTCAATGATACAATTTAGCTTATAAAATTAACGAACTTGATATCTTGGAAATTTTTACGAGATTAAATAAAAGCTTATATAATTTAATGAGGGGAACATAGAGGGCATTTACTAGTAAAGGCAACTCTAAAGAATGCAAATACTCCACTCCTTCCTCTTTGTAGAGCAGCTAGATGGTATGAGAGAGACTGACCCCACTCCCTGTTCAAAGGTGAACTCTGATGTATCTAAGACATTCATGTCATTTTTAGATTCTAGTTTGATTATATAACTAGGGCCTAAGTCAATCAGTACATGGAATTCTACTGACAAAGTGAATAGTTCAGGAGAAGGCATGTAACCAAATTGGTCTAGGCACAGTAAGGCTCAGGATTTTTACTTCATGGTGAGGAGAAGAAAATTATTATTTTCCTATACATAAGAATGAAAAAACTAGCAGCTGTGGATGCCATAGCTGGCAGCCTTCTCACAATCATGAGATAGGCCAACTTGAGGATAATCTGAATACACAGAGGACAGCACTCAGAAAACCAGAGACAAGGCACTGCCATCTCAGTGACATGGTCCAAGCATGAATGTTTGAATCAAACCATCTCCAAAGCCCACTTTCCCACAGGATTTCCTAGAAATTTAAGTCATTAAACATCTTACTGCTCGAGTGAGGTTTTAGATCCCTACATTTTTAATAAGCATCAGTCAATAGAAATCTTGAAGAGAGATTTAAGAAAGAAACAGAAAGTGTAAAGACTATGGAAAGAATTAATGAAACTTAAGGATGTTCTACTGATAGTCACAATTTATCCTAGGACCTCTATAATGTTATAACTAAAACTACGATGAGTTCTCAAAAGTGTAGAGGTAGAAAATCTTTAAGCCACAAAACATTTGTAGTAGCAAAAATATTAACCTACAAAGTAATATAGTTTAATCTTTATTTTGAGCCTCCATTCTGCCTAAAGGAAGAAAACTTAATTTGAGGGGCCAGTAGGTGGCATAGTGGTTAAGGTGCTCAACTCCCACAGAGTTGACCATGGTTCGAGTCCCGGACCCAGCAACTTAAAACTCACACTGGGTACATGTGCCTACATGCCCTAAATCCTGAGAGAACGGAAGAGAGTTGATTGCAGTGTGGTCGTCTCCCAGGGGATGATTTCTTGCTTTCTTTCTCTCTATCTCTATCTGGCAAATGCACACACCTTATAGCAAAAATATTTTTAAAAAAGAAAGAAAATAAATGAAACTGAATTCCACACAAATGTAGCCAGTTTCAAGGTTCTACTGAAATTTGTTTTTTCTTCCATTTTTCTCCAGAGAGGTATCAAAGTACTAGAGTGCTTACATATCATCATGGCATTGATCAAGAGCACTGAAATGCTCTTTGTCCATGCCATCGGCCACTAATGCACAACATCCTGTCTGCCCCCATGTGTCATATCCCCCAAGAAGCACACAATGGTTCATGGTTGGTTAAAGTCTCCTGCTCTCTATGTCCTACTCATGAGATCTATTTGGATTCTGCCATCTTTACACACCTTGGTGTGTCACAGAGAATTTCCAGGTCCTTTCCTGCTATCCTAAGGATACTGGATAATCAAGGGTGGGAGTGCTACCTATACATCTATCTTAAAACGCCACTTCCCTCATTTAATTCTACTAGCATTTATTGAATAAAAATTATAGGAAGTGGACAGCTGTTGTTTTGGTCTAAGCTCCTGCTTTAGATCCCAATGAACCACACTAAACATGCATTTAGCATGTCATAAGTACAGATTATATTAATGAAATATTTTACATTTTTTATACTAACTTCTCAAAATCAGGTCTGTATTTTACACTTATAAGCATATCTGAATGTGAGTAGTGGCTACCATATTGGAGAGAGCAAATACAGACTCCTCAGTCTGTAACTCAAGGTCATCCTCACTTATATCCCAGCATCTCTTTCCATTCTTAGTTCCTGCTCCTCCTCCTCAAACACTCAACACTCCATTCAAAGCAGACTCTCTCTTCAGCACTTCCTGCTCTCCTCTAATTTTTATATATTTTGGTGCTATACTGCTATAAAAATTCCTCTTATGTCTTTCAAAGTAACACCAACATTCACAGTCTCTCTGCTCTCAAAGCACTTGCAGAAAATGCATTTTTTGTTAAGTAACTGGGAACAATTCACACACTTGTAAAGTCAATATACTTTTAAGTTCCTATTTTCTCCTGTGTTTTCCTTAAATTGTCTCCTTTACCGGCCCTTTCTACCTTACTAACTAAAGTTATTCTTTTTTGTTTTAAATAAGTAATTTTTAAAATATTATTTTACTTTATTTATTATTACTATTTTTCAATTTGAACAGGGGGGGGAGGAAGGAAAGTGAGAGAGCAAGACCTTTTCTTTTATAATTTAGCTTTTTCTTTGAGAAGGTTTTGCCTTAGCTTTGTTTATTTTTGTGGGGAAAAATTTCCACAATTTTATAATAATCAATAGCATTCTTTACATAAAAGCCAGTTCTTAAAATCTTCAAACTTTACTACATAAAATAAATTTCCATTTATAGATTTCCCTCTTGTATTTTCAAAAGTGATTTTCTGGAATAAGTATTCATCACATAAAATGCAGCTGACTCCACTAAGATACAATCACCCCATACAAATATCAAAGACTCAAGCTGCAGTTGGCCATATGGAAATCCAGTGCCTTTACCTTTACACCACCTGCTAGCCCAGTAACTAAAGTTACTCTTAACATGATTTTTGTCTCTGAAGATGTCAGAGGTCAAACTGGGCCTCCTTTATGTTTCAGTGGCTGAAAAATAGAAGTAAACTCAATAGCTGCTACAAGACAATATGAAAATATAATTCAGGGAATCAGATCTCCCATATGGCACTTCTTAAAATATTCTTTAAAACTCTCTATTCAAGGAGAATAAATACTTCATATTTCAAAAGCAATTTTTTCCAAAAACTAAAGAAAGCATGACTGACTATTCTTAACTCCTTGCTTCAAGAAAAAAGACAGAAAAAGGTATCCTAAAATATTGTTCTATATAAAATAATAAACAGCATTATATATTATATACTAACATTAAGTTATAAAATATTATACACTACAATATATATCATAATATATAACATATATCTTATTTTGTGAAATCGGCCATATCAATATAAGCACTAGAACCTATCTATATTCTTTAAACCAGTACAATCAAAGTTCATCCATATCACAGTAAAAAACATAACTTGCTGGGACAAGCAGAGGGCGTAATGGCTGTGTCGCTGGACTCCCATGTAATCAACTGCAGTTCAAGTCCCGGATCCGGTGGCTTAAACTCACGCCAAGTGCATGTGCATGCATGCCCAAGATCCCCAGAGAAGAATGGAGAAGGGATTGGGGTGTGGTCATTCCACCTGGGGGGAGGGGGTGACTTCTCACTTTCTGTCTCTCTGTCTCTCTCTGTCTTTCGCTTCTGTAGTTAAGTCTTGTGGAAAACAATAGAATAATAACATAAAATAAAATAATATAAATTAAAGGAAAATAATAATTCTTGTGAGGCTTTATATCAGAGCTACATGGCAGAATTACATTTTTCATCTTGTTTTGTTTTAGGAAATATGTTATTAAGCAGAAATCAACATTACTGATCACAGTCCCATGTGAAAATATGCTAAAATAAAGATCTGCTAAAGTGAAATATATTCAAAGCTTGGGATGTTATAACTAAACAATAACGAAAATTCTAGCCACAATTTCCAATATAGAAAAATCAAACTAAGTAATTATACATATTTTTCTCTTTGAAATGACTAGAGGAAGAATTTTTCTCAAGATTGTATTAAAGCCAAATGATATATGTAAACTGATTAAATGTTATCAAATACACAATGGACACTACACACCCATTAGAAAATGATGTTGAACATCTATGTGTCCTGACATGGAGAAACACTACAATATATTGCTAATTATAAAAAAAGAAAGAAAGAAAAAGTAGATTATAAAATAATCTAGCATGATTCCATTTATATAAAATTGATAGATAGTACGGTACAAAACTAAAATTCAAAAACTCAGATTATTTTAAAATATAATTTTTGCTTTTCATTTATTTATTAGTAGCTCCTGTTTTCCCAAGAGAGGTAAATCCCTGGCTGGTCCTAAAAATGGTAGTTGGTGCCCTGCTTTATAACCCTTTTTTTCTTTTTTTTTTTTTTTTGGTGGGGGGGGGGGAGAGGTTTTTGCTATAGGAAGCATGCGATCGCCAGAAAGACAGAGAGGAACAGAGAGACAGAAATCAAGAAATCACCCCCCAGGTGGGATGGCCATGCCGCAATCCCATTCTCCTCTCAGGATCTTGGGCATGTATGCACACACGCCCGGCGTGAGTTTAAGCCACTGGGTCCAGGACTAGAACCGCGGTCGACTACATGGGAATCCAGCTACATAGCCATTATGCTAACTGCTGGTCCCATAATTAATAGCATTCTTTACATAAAAGTCAGTTCTTAAAATCCTCAAATTTACTACATAAAAATAAATTTCCATCTATAGATTTCCCTCTCATAGTTCCAAAAGTGGTTTTCTAGAATGACCATTCATCACATAAAATGCAGCTGACTCAACTAAAAAACAATCACACAATGCAAATATCAATTCACAGCACAGATTTCTATATATACTGCTTTCATATTTGCCTTTAGCTTCACTTCTCAATAAGTGCAGACAATTATAAACATTCTCACTACAAAATTCTGACCTATCATGTTGGCTTTTCTGAGCAATTTTAAAAGGTAAATTAAGAGACACTCCTGAGGACAGCAGTTCACAGAAGTTCTGACAGTAAGCTCACTCCAGAAGATGGACCACTCGTGTTAGTCATGAAGATGCCCTCAATTTCCTTTACCTCTACTGCCAACTGAACTTGTCCCTTTGATTTACTTCAGAACATTTTTCACTCTTTAGCATAGCAATTTTTCCTCCCAGGAGAAGCTAGTTCAAATACACTCACTAGTATCTTTGGTTAAAATGACAATACAGTGTATAGATACTGTTAATAAGTGTTCTACCATGGCTAAGATTGGAAATAGGTATTTATAAATATATTCTGCATTTTCAAAGCTTCTTACAAATTATATAAATTCCAGCTCTTTTTGGAATTTTGTACACATTAATAGCAAGCTCTCAATGGGGCCACCTTTATAATATCCATAACACAGGTCAATTGGGAAGGTCACGGAATGTCATCCTTCCACTCCCCTTCAGGACAGGCTAGATCTCCAAAGGGCACACAAAAGACCAGAACATGTCCAGCTGGTTCTTCACCATTACTTCATCTGGATGCAGCTTATAGGGTAGATGACGGGCTGGGGTCATCTCCCAGGCATCAACAAGATATACTCCAACCCCTGAGAACATCCTCCAAAGGATGGTGTCCAGTTGAAAGTTATACCAGTCGCTGTTGAAAAGGCTCACCTCAGGCCCCAGCTCTTGAGCACTGACTGTCCAGATGATCACTACAGCCTTAGGGCTTCGATTTAGGAGCTGGATCACTGCTCGACGGATGTTCCTGAGCTGCTAGACATATACTTCTAAGGGGAAAGTGCTGAAATGAGACCATATCACTGTGGCAACCACTGTGCTGTTTCCTCCAACAATGCCATTCAGTCCATTTGCCACATAATGAAGTTCATTGCTGAAGACAGTGGTGAAGCGAATGAGTGGACCATGGCAGCAATATTTAAGCAGGATATTGTGCTTGTGGTCCACTGCGAGGAAGAGATCCACATTCCTGAGACTACCCAAGTTAAACTCCTCTAAATCTGGGACAAAAGTAGTGAAGTATTCAAACCATTGCCTGGTTGTTAAGTCACCAAATAAATACACCATTTTTCTTTATAAGCTTTCTGTAATATTGTGGGTCATTAAACTGGCACATCCGAAATTTTCTGGGCCTCCCTGGTCTTCGCAATAATACCCAGAAGGAAAAGTTCCTGAGCCTTGAGACATTTCTAGGTTGTTAATTTATTTTATTCTCCTGGAAATTGCAGTCACCCAGTCAGATCCACTGGACTTGATTGGCATTTTGATATCGACACCACTCTGAAAGAAAGCACCCTCTTCTACTGCTGTTAGGAGGCCCTTCAGGTAGCCATCTTCAAAGTGTTTAATTTTGCTGCTGCAAGGGAGATTCTTTGGTTTGAAGCAGAACCAAAGCTCTCCAGTGTAGAGATCTGTAAAGTTACACTAGGGCAGACTCCCAGGAAGACAAAAGCACTCGGTGGTTTCAGAACTTCTTCCTGAACAGAAGAGGTTCTTGAAATAGACCCTGGCTGGTTTCTCTTCATGTAAGTGCTAAAGAACTCTGATCCCTTCACTGAGGTGGACCAGAGATACAGTCATAGTTTGGAGAAATTTGTCCACACTGTGTAGCTGTGTCTTGATTATCCATAGCCAACACCATGCTTCCCTCACTCCTCAAAACTCCATGTGTTTATTTTCTGAGCTGTAGATAAGCTTTCTGCTTAGTTTGATTTGATACTGCTAGTAGCCTTATGAGTTCTTTGGGTAGAAAAGAGACTAGCAGTTGATTACACAAGCACAGCTTTCTTCAATGAACTCCTTTTCTGGATACTTCTCAAAAAGAAATGCTTATTGGAACTGAGAAATTAGTTTACGCTTACCTTCCTTCTGAAGTGCAATCCTGAACTCGGGCAATGGTGACCAGCTGCGCTTATTCTTTTCTTACCATTTCAAAAGCACACATCAATATTTTTTCATTTTTTTACCATTCTTCCTTCTCCGGGTCCCACATCCCACCATTCACCTTCCAGTCGTGGGATCCCCCCGACCCTTCTCCCCGCTCCAGAAGTTTTTGCTTTAGCTTTTTAAGTTCCAATTCCTCTCAGTGGTAAATATTTTAGTTTGCCAATCCATATTTTATCTCAATACACATGCACACATGTACACACACATATATATATCTTGGTACATATGCTTAGGAAAATGCCTATAAAGAATACAAGATGCTACACTTGGCTATGTATCTGTGACTGGTTGTGAATTTATGTGTAGGTGATCTTCTTTGTTTAAAATCTAAATGTTTCCCTTTTTCTTTTTCATTTTTTTTTTAAGTTTTTGCTATAGGTGCAGTCACTTGTTGGGGGAGACAGAGAGAGGGAAAATGAAGAATCACCTCCCAGGGGGATGGCCATGCCATAGTCCTTTCTTCTCTATTCTCCTCTGGAGATTTTGAGTATGTTCACATACACTGGTGTGGTTTTCAAACCACAGAGTCCAAGACTCAAACCATGGTCAGATCTAAATGTTTATAGTGAGTTCACACTATTTTTTATATATTTTTATAGAGTAACCTTTTGTAAGATAAAAATTTCTCTTTAAATTAAGCAGAGAGCTTGAATGTCAAGGTTGAGAAGCCAGCTTCTGGGTGATAAGAGTTCCTCTGTGAAGCCAGCATGTAAAGCTGAATGCCATAAGCTAAAGTATTTATATAAATGTTTTTCAAAAATAGCATGATCTTTATCTAATTTCCTATATGCCAGAAGAAAACTCAGTTAACTCTTCTCCTATGTCCTCCTAAAAAATCAATCTCCAGATTCTGTAGACTAAGATTATGTGAAATTGCACTCAATTGAAAGCTTATCCACAGGGCCTTTATAAATTTCCATTTATGATCTTAAGGTCACAAAAGTCACAAAACACAGCAATTATACGCCAAGAAATTGGCAATAGCAGATCCAGGTTAATGCTTTCTACACCAATTACAATAGTTGTTTGACCTTGGGCAAGGTACTTAACTTCTAAGTCTCAGGATCCTCATCTATATAATGGGGTGTATAATAATGAATCTCTTAGTTATGAGAATCGATATATTAAAACATGCAGAACCAAGATTCTCAACAAAGTTCACTAGTAGGACGAAAACTCAAAGGACCATGGCAACCTGTTCCCACCAACTGTCATCTGAGTATTACTATTCCTACTCTCTACAAGGGTATGACCTTTCCTAGACCACTCTAACAATAAGAAAGGCCCTTTTGTACCCTATTCCTGCATGAAACTGCTGAAATAAGAAACTAACACTGTATGGCCGAGCCCTGTATCTTTCTCTATATTAGTATAAATTTGAGCAATTTATTTAGCATCTTTGAACCTCATCTGTAGAGTGGGGATACTATTCTCTATACCTAAGTGTTGCTATGACAGAAAAGAAACCTGTAAATATTGCTTAGTATAGCACCAACAACATATAGAAAATGTCCCTTATGTGACAATTATGTAGTATTATAAAATGTTGATCTCTCTTCTAATTTTCTAAACTTGGCATTATTCTTTCTAAATTGTCTTGTATTATAAAGAAGAGAAATGCTTCGTGTCTTCTCAGTCATACAAGGGAAATAAATTTTCTCATCTAAACATCAACTGATGCATTATGGCATACAACAGAAAAAAAATACTAAAAAATCAGGAAAATATAAGACATTAAATAGCTCATCTAAGTCAATTCTCACTAAACATCAGATTAATTAATTGCTTTTTAAAATATTAAAATAATTTATGTTAAGTGCTTAGTGGTATTTTTCTTGGGTTCTAAAACTGTGAAATAGAAGCTGTTCATTGTTTCCATATGAAACAATAAAAAACAAAGGAGAGATTTGTTAATTTTCTACAACATTATTATATTATCTTAAAGCAGCAGAAAATGTAAGGGGTTGGTTTTCACCTTTATCATGAACATTGTCTTAGAGTTAACTGTAAAATCAGCATAACAATGAAATAATTGTGTTAAGATCACTTAACAAACCATTATTTTTGCCAGCTAAGTGTGTTTTACAAATACACTTTAGGTAGACTGGCAGCCTCAAAGAGCAGCTTAGAACAACCAGCCAATTTAATCTTTTTTTTTAAGGCAGCTGTATATTTTCTCTAAATTAATGTGACTGTTTCAACCTTTTAATTTAAACTGAATTTTGACTTTAATGAAAGTTTATCCTGGCAAGAAACCAAACTGCATTTTTAGGGTGTGTTCTATCTTCACTCAGAAATACAGTAGCTCAAGCGAGAAACAGCAAACATCCTCCATTATTTTTTTCTCTCTCTTTTTAATACTTACACCTACTGGAAAATCCTTTTTTTAAAAAAATTATTAATTTTATGTATGATTATTATTATTTTAATTTGACCAGAGAAAGAAAGGGAAAGTGAGAAAGCAAGCCACCAGGTCTGGGATTTGAACCACAGTCAACCATGTGGGAGTCCTGCACCTTAACCACCACACAACCTGATGGCCCCATCTAAGTTACTCCTACTGAAGGAAAAACAATCAAATGATTCAGACCCTAAGTATTTATATTTTTATCAAAGATAATATCTAGTACAGAGGTCAGCAATTCTATAGTTCTGTAGGTGCTTAATAGTAAATAGAGTCAATGTTCCAATTGCTCAGCTCTGCAGTGGCTCAGAAGCAGAGGTATTAACAGAAATGAATGGGCATGGCTGCACTTCAATTAAATTTATTTATAAAAACCAAGAGTAACCAGGTTTAGGCTACAGTTTGAGGACTCTTGGTGTAAAATATGGGTCGAATTCAAAATTTGGAAAAGAAAGTTCACCATAAAGAATACACTGTGCAGAATTCAAAATGCAATCATACCAAGCCACAAATAACTATTAGCCATATTCTATATCCAATATCCAGTGTGAGGTGCTATGAAGGTACAACACTAATGTAAGGCCAAGTTCCTATCCTCAGGAAGCTCGTGATTTTTCAGAGAAGCCAAGACTTGAACAGAATAAATTGACAGCCATACTAGACATTATGTAATGAAGTGTTAGATGGATAGGGCTTAAATTAAGCTCAGGCTTTTCAGGACTCCACTGGGGATAGGCATTTATTTCATACATTTTAACCAAATAAATGAAGAGTGAATAACACTATTATCCTCAGAAAAGAAAAGTTGGTTATTTATTTATGAGTTAACCTGGTATGCAGAATTACCTGCAGTTCCATATGCACACTTCAATGATATTGTGCACAGATTTCAAAAATCTATGTTTATCGTAGGGGCACAACATAGAGTCACACAAAATTGAATTTAAAATTTCATTTTAAAGATGCTGAGGAAAGATGGAAATTTAAGCATTTTTTAAGATTTCTATCTACTTCTCAGACATTTGTAATTCATACTTAATGTAATGTCTGGGGGAAGGGAAAAGAAACATGGTGGAAACATTCTCGCTCGCAGGAACTTTCCTGTTTTCTGTATCTGGCCCGCCATCATTAACGGATTGTCCTGCCACGTCCACCAAATTTGAACGGAAACAGCGAACTTCATTGGCCAGACAAGGACCCGTGGCAGTCACATATTGGACAACAGCCCAGCACCCACCTCTGACCAGACCAAGGAACCTCACCAGAGAGCTTTTCGCAGAATAAATGATATTGGTTTTATTAAACTCCAATGCCTGACTCTGGTATTTTCATCCTTGCCACCTCTGACTCTGCTGCAGATTCCAAATCAAACCTAACACTTACAAATTAGCTAATGTGTAGAGGCCTAATCCAGGAAGAACAACAGCAAAAGTTACATAAAAATAGTGAGATTAAAAAGAAAAGAAAAGAAAAAAGAAAAGAAAAGAAATAGAAATGTGAGGATATATTAATTCATTTTGCTGTTAGATGAATTGTTAATTAGCAAGGAAAATTTTAGGTAGTCATTTTGAGTTTTTAAATTGCTCTTAAAAATGTGTCCAAAATTTTATGGGTTTCTTAACTACTATCATTAACAAGAATCACAGCTTTATAAAGGGCATTTGAAGCTACATCTCAAGAGAAGTTCTGCTGCCAGGGCCTTTAGATGAGAAAGGACCTGACAAATCCTTATTCTGAAGTAGAAGGTTGGAATGATTTATCAAAACAAGAAAAATTTTCGTGTCCTGTTCTACATTTTCGGCTTTGAATTTATGAATTGTTACATAGTACTTATTATGTATAGCCTAAACTGTCTCTTGCAAAAAAAAAAAAAAAATGCTCTTGGAATTTGCCTTCCTAAAGTCAGTTGAAATAAAATAGCTGTATGTGAAACAGAAGGAGACTGAGGTTAAGAACATTCCAGCACCTACAATAATGGATTCACTATCTCTTGTCCTGTGCTGGCAGTTTGCCCACCGCTAACACATTCCTCTGCTTACTTGCCCATTTGGCTCCTGACACCTCTGAATGGTCTTGCTGACAGACTTACTTGCTTACCGACTTCAGGATGCTCTTACCAGGATTTTCTACCTGTGCTCCTTATTTGGTGAACCCCAGGGTAGAGACACACTTGTCCGTGGTTCCATTACACAACACGTTACACGACAGAGTTAGGTTTTCTGTTTGATTTTAAAATAATTCTGGAAAAGGTATGAAGCTGATGGGGTACAGAACATGCTCTCCCCAAACCTGGCATCTTGGCTATGTCACGCTCTGATCTTCTCCCAGTCTTCTCCCTGACTCAAGTCACGAGACTCTGAATTGAGAGGCACCCTCCCTATATTCAGAGGGTAGGAGTAACCTTCTCTCTGAAGACACAGGGACATGGAGAAGAATCTGAACAAGGTATGTTTCTGAAACTGAGACTGAAACTGCTGCGTTTCCCCAGTTTATTGTCATAAGATCATACTTCTTTGTCCTCCCATCTTATTTCTCCACAACTCCTCACTTTTTTTTTTTCTTTTTTTGGAGAGGTTTTTGCTATAGGGTGTGTGCACTCGCCAGAAAAATAGAGAGATTCAGAGAGACAGAAAGCGAGAAATCACCCCCCAGGGGGGACGGCCACACCACAATCCTTTCTTCTCCATTCTCCTCTCGGGATCTTGGGCACGCTCGCACACATGCCCTGCTCATTTTTTTTCATCTTTTTTTTTCAAACCAAAACTTATCATTTTTTTTCAAACCAAAGCAGGAAACACACAAATTTACCCATTTCTTTTGGTATTCATATCCTTATGAAAGGTCTATGTCATGTAAAACTTATAGTAATAAATTTATATGCTTTTCCCTTTTTAATCTTTTTATTAGAGACCTCAGCCATGAATCTAACATGGGAATAAAACATACTTCTTTCCCCCACGAAGTCATTGGTACTTAGTAATAAAAAAGGGAGGGTTCAAGCCAGTTTCTCATCTGGGTGTAAAAGTATTCTGTTGCTGTGTTTTGCATCAACATCATCAATTTCCCTAGTGATTTACAAATATATAAACCTACCTTAAAACTAACAATAATGTATTATTATTATTAAATTATTATTTAGAGATTCTTTTATTAATTTAAAATTAGTCCTGATTTTCCTTGATTTCTTCTTCCTATTAAAAGCCAATTAGGGACCAACAGGTGGCATGGTGGTCAAGGTGCTGGACACTCCCACATAGCTGACCATGGTTTGAGTCCTGGATCTGGTGGCTTGCTTTCTCACTTCCTCTCTCTCTCTCTCTCTCTCTCTCTCTCTTCATGTCTCTCTCTGGTCAAAATAAAATAACTGAATCAATAAACTAAAGGGTTTAAGAGGCAAAAAATAAAAAGTTACTTATACCTGTAAAACTACATTCTCATCTTGATTTTTTTTTTTTTTGAGAGATATTTGCTATAGGATGCATGCGCTTGCTGGAGAGACAGAGAAAGAAAGAAAGAAATTACCTCCCAGGAGAGATGGCCATGACACAGTCCCCTCTCCTGCCTTCTCCTCTTGGGATTTTGGGCATTCACGCACATGTGCATGGTGTGGGTTTTAAGCCACCAAGTCCTGGGACTCAAACTGCTGTTGACTATGTGGGAGTCCAACAACATAACCATTATGCCATCTTCTGGTTCCTACATTCTCATTGTTTAACTTGTAGCCTTCACTCAAACATGTAGAAAGTAAAAATAAATGAATAAAGAACAGTTAAATGGCTCATACTCTATTTATAATAATATAAACTAAAATAAATTTTGATTATCATTATTCAAGCTTATACTTTCTATGATAAGTATTAACCACCAAACTTTGCTTACCTTTTTTTCTTTTTTTCAGTTTTGCTATAGTTTTGTACATTCACCAGAGAGACAGAGAGAGAAAGAGAGAGGGAGGGAAGTAAGAAATCACTCCCTGGGGGGTGGTCAGGCTGTAATCCCTTCTCCTCCATTCTCCTTTCAGGATTTTGTACACACACACACACACACACACACACACAACCTTGGCATTATTTTCCAGTCATTCGATCCAGGACTCAAATCGCAGAGTCAGTCCTGAGGGACTCAGCACCTTAACCTCCATGCCTCCTGCTGGCCCAACAGAAATTACATTTTAATTAATGTGAATGCTAAGATGCTGTAGTTCCTTTCGTCGTATTTGCCCATATTGGCAATTTTGCTCTCACATCTTATATTAGTTTTGCTTCTTTACGGCACTAATTAGCAAACCACTTGACAACTATTTGAAAACATGCAAAATACATAGTACCTGGCTAATTTTTTGGAAGATATTTTCCTTGTAGAACATAAGAAGAGCAATGTGAAGTAAAATTTAAGATGGTTTTCTTTATGGCATAGTTTCATGAGTTTCTCAGACTTGTTTGTTTGTTTGCTATGATACATACACTTGTCGGGGAGGGAGAGAAAAAAGAGAGAGGGAAAGTGAGAAATCACCCCCCATTCCCACCCAGGGAAAACAACCATGACATGATCCCTTTCCCTCCATTCTCCTCTTGGGATTCTCAGCATACATGCACATATGCCTGATGTTATTTTCAAAGTACCAGGTTCAGGACTCAAACCATGCAGTTGGTCTTTTGTGATCCAGCTCCCTTAACCTCCATGCCACCTGTTAGTCCTCTCAGACTTACCTGTTGTTAATCTCTATCTACCTCCTGAGAGGGAAAAATATTCTCCTAATAATGTATCCTTTGTTTCTTTGAATAAAAATCATCTTTCTAAAATCTGCTCACTGAACTGTGGAAAAGATGGTGAAAATAAGTCAGCTCTAACATATATTGTATTTCCTCTGTATTCTAAGATCATTTAATAAAGGCAGAATCTATTAGGACTAAAGATTAACTCATCACAGAATTCATTAGGACTAAATATTAACTCCTTATCACAGGTATTGTAAAACTATCAGAAATATTACCATAACTGTGTGGCCATGAATTCCATTTTTTGTGATAGAGGATAAGGGAAAAAAGGATATTCGAATTGACTTTAGGACAATGTTTTTATAGACAACAAACATTTTCAGGAAGCATTTGCTACAGTTTCTAATAAAAGCCACTTTTTCAAATTTCATTTCTATATCACTTAACACTAAATTTCTCTGATTCTAAGACACACATTTCACATTTTAACATATATAAAATGGGGGTGTGCATCACAATCAGGGCACCTCTCAACCCCTGACATTCAAATGGCACTTAGATGCTGCAGATAACTCAGCTTGGGAATGCTAGGTTTTTGCTGTCACTTACAGTGACTTGGCAGGGAAACTGCACCCTCTTCATGGTGCAGACCACAGCTATTAAGAGACCATCTGAGGAAGGATAATGAGTTATGGTTGTTGTCTGAAAATCTTCCCCCAACAACTTTGGATACGTAAAGAAAAGACCACATCAAAAATCAAGAAATGGGTCAGTAGCTGGGCAGAAAATCCCAGAGAAATTAACAAAGCGCTTTTTAGAGAACTGAATTGCAAATGGTCATGATGGCAGAGAAGATGCAATTCTCAGAAAAGACAGTCATCTATGATTATACCAAAAAATAACATAGCATGATGTTCTGAAGTATTTGAAGGAACTTTAAAAAGTTCATAGAAAGGGTCAGCCAGTAATGTGGTGAAATTAACTGGATCCCACAGACCGACTATGTAGTTCAAATCCTGGACCTGGTGGCTTGAAAAAACATGTGTGCCTAAAATTGCATGAAGAGAAGGGATTGTAGCATAGTCATTTTCCATGTGTGACTATTTCAAAATAATTTTGTTGTTCCAAATCATATGTAAACAATCCTTTAAAAAGCCCACGTATAGTCTTTATTTTATATACCTTTGACTTTGTAAGTTTTAGGTGGTCGAGAAAGTCATGACATATTTTTCTACACATATTTTCTGTGCAAAATGCATCATGACTTTCCCAATGACCCAATAACTTAAAGGAAATGAAACATCTCTGCTCTTATCAATTGTGTTCCAGAACTCCAGTGTCCATGAATATGGTTACTCTTCCTGCAGAGCATAGCATCAACAGAGCTAGACTTGGAGTTCTTTTCTGATAACAGGAGAAATTTTCTCATTGTTTTAATCTTTTTTTTTTGAGAGGTTTTTGCTATAGGGCGTGTGTGCACACCATAAAGACAGAGAGAGACAGAGAGCTAGAAAGCGAGAAATCACCCCCCCCCAGGAGGATGGCCATGCCACAATCCCTTCTCCTCCATTCTCCTCTCAGGATCTTGGGTGCACACGCACACGCGCCTGGTGTGAGTTTAAGCCACTGGGTCCGGGACTACATGGGAGTTCAGCAACATAGCCATTATGCTAACTGCTGGTCCCCCTTTGTTTTAATCTCTAAGGTTTATATTTCACTACTTATGACTCTAAATCTGCCATCTTGCCTCTTCAAGAGGCAAGGTATAGTGACTTTGAAGGAGAGACACTGATCTTAAACAACTTTTCAAGATTTTTTGAGATGAAAACTTTAACTTAAAAATAGTTGAAAACAGGTTTTGGAAGGAATCTTGTTTTTCCATACTCTAACAGGAGTGGAAGGAAAGTGGGCTGTGGAAGCATAGATTGAATTTTGAAGAGTTAGTTTCTTGATTAGTAGCTATAATTATTGGCAAGTTCACCAACATTTTTCAAACTAAATTTCCTCACTGGTAAATTTGAAATAATCATCTAATGACAGGTCGGTGTAGGGATGAGTAGTAGTTATGATGAGTACTTGGCACAGAACAGCACCTCCATAATTGCTACTAACACCATTAGCAATATCTGGAAAACAAAATTTGTAAGAGCTATGCCCTAGCTTCTGTAGAAATAACTACATAGCGATATTTCAAAAATAATTTTCTATAGGTTTCTGGAAATGTAGTATGAGTGACTCATGAAAGCAAAGTGGCCTGCTTCTCCAAAAATCTTTCAAATCATCTTCTAAATCTATTTAGATGTGTCTTGCTTAATTGAACTATAAATTTTTTTTTTCAGAATCTTGAAAGTTCAACCTCAATGATATACATCTCCTGTTACCACCAAGGTGGCAAACGAAAATAACATCATAGGTAATTGTGTTTTTCTAAACTCCAAAGAAGTGTTAGTTATATAGTTTCATACTTACAATTTGAGTCTCCAGATAAACTATTTGGTCCAATTGGTCTGAAGAAAAATTGATATAGTTCTAACATGGGGGTTTTGTTATTAATTTGTGCTGGCTGAGCTCTTGCCCCATTATAGTCTAAGCTATAACCCGGAATTCAAACGTGAGTAGTTACTCACCAAGACATCTTCTGATGCGTCTCCCAAAAGTGCCGCAGGCTTCTGTCTTGTTCCTCGCTGGGAACGTACTTCTTATTCCGAAGGCTTGTTCCTAGCCGGGAACGTGCTCCTTATTTCTCTTTGGAATCTTCGGGAACCTGTCGCTACCCCTTCAACTCGAGTCCCTGTTAGGGCACCAGAATGTCCCATCCCGCGGGACGAATTGGGCAGAGAACTCGAGCGAGGAGGCGGAGGTCTGGAACCAGCTCAGCGTCTCAACACGGGAGCGAAAGAAGTATCACAGCTCACACAGTGTCACAACTCTTGATGGTATGAAGGTTTCACTCGTTTATGGAGGGCCAGAGCACTTTCTTATATACACAAGGCAGAGGGAGGTAGGCGGGGTTTACAGTGGACCTAACTGAGGACCTGTCAGTTCTGTCTGAACCAGGAGGTCTGCGTTCCTGGTGTATGTGTCAAGGTCGCACCGGCCATTTTAAGCAGTGAAGGTCATGGCAGCCATTTTGATGTGGGCGGCTCCCCACAATTTATAAGGCTGCATTTTTTAGACTTAAAAATTACTGACTTTCTACAAAGCAAGGTTTTCAGTCCCTTTCTCCTACTTGTCACAGATACTGCTATGAGGGGACTTTAGAAAGTTTGTGGAAAAATGGAATTAAAGAACAAGTTTATTTTGGAGCAAAAGAAATTAAAATCCATGCATAATGTTTTTGTAATTCATATTTTTCCATAAAATTTTTGAAGACCCCCTCATACTTCATTCTTAAAAGGCAGTCCTAGAAGGAAGGAGGCATGAGCTACCAATTGCATGACATTTGTGAAAAGATGCTTGCAAGGAAACTCAATACAGGAAGACAACTGAGAGCTCAAAGCCTTGTAAGTGGGAGGTTACTACCTCATCTGGAAGACATTACCTTAACAAGCTGCTCCTTTAATTTCTCTCTCTCTCTCTTTCCTTTTTTTGATTATGAATGACAGTGAAAATATAAATAAAAGTAAAACTCTATGGGGAACCAACATCACATTGAGAAATATAAATATACTGCACACTGGGAGATGCAAATGTTAGGTACACACAGTAATGTAAATTAAGACATGGCTTGCCAACTAATAGATACAAACTGCAAAATTTAAAGTTGGAACCTGTCTTAGTCAACTCCAAACGCTATACCAAAATGTTACAGACTGAGTGGCCTGAACGAAGAGATTTATTTCTCACAATACCAAAAGCAAAGAAGTCCCACCATCTGGGTCCTGGATATCTGGAGTGGACCCTCTTCCTGGCTTGCAAGTGATCCTTTCCTCTTGATGTGTCCTCATACAGTGGAAAAGGACAGAATGAGAGGTAACACAAGCACCCTTATAAGGACACTAAGCTTATCATGAGGATCCCAACCTCGTGGGCTCATCTAAACCTAATTGCCTCCCAAAGACGTCCGCTCCAAGACCAGCAGATGCCATAATGGTTACATCATTAGACTCCCACATGGACAGCCATGGTTCAAGACCCAGACTTGGTGACTTGAAACTCATGCTGGGTACCTGTGTGTGTGCCCAAAATCCCTAGAGGAGACAAGGGATCATGATGTGATCATCCCCGCTAGGGTGTGATTTCTCACTTCTGTCTCTCTGTTGAGTGTGTGTGCCCTATAGCAAAAATCTCTCTAAAAACAAAGATATCAGCTCCAAATACCATTATGTGGGTGGGAAGAAGTAAGCTTTCAAAATATGAAATTGGGCCAGACAGTGACACAGAGGTAAAACAACACTCTGTGATACTAGACCCACATGGGAAGACCCCAAGTTCACATTCTGTGAGGCTTCCCTCTACATGCCAGGTGATCACATGTATACCTGTGGTCCTGGCTGACTGAGGCTGAGGGTGGATTGTGGCATGAAGACCCAGTTGGAAAGTGCCTGTCTCTCTCTTTTTTTCTCTCTCTCTATTTTGCTCATGGAAGAAATAAAATTTTTATTTTATTTTTTAAAATATGAATTTAGGGCAACGTAACAATCCATAGCAGGACCCTGACTAATGCCCCCAGGGAAACTAAAGCAAATATATATCATATATTGGACTTTTATATCTTAAATCATAAGCTTCATATGCCATTAAAAAATAATATATGGCATATGTAATTAATGAGTTAGAAGTCCCTAAATGTCCTCCACTAACTTAATTATGAAAGCAAAAATATCAATCATTAGAATTTAGGGACCCGCATATAGCTTAATGGTTACATCACTGGACTATGGTTTGAGTCCTGGATCTGGCCACTTAAAACTGAAACTGGGCGTTTGTATGTGTGTTCAAGATTCCACAAGGAGAATGAAAAAGAAGGGATTGTAGTATGGCCAGCCCCCCAGGGGGTGATTTCTCACTTTCTGCCTCTCTTTCTCTGTTTCTTCCATGAGCACATATAGCAAAAATCTCTCTTAAAAAATAATAATTAGGATTTGTTTAATGCTTACTATAACAGTATGCTGAAGCTGGCTCACATAGGCTACTGAGAGTCAATTATGAGAATCTCTTTTAAATTGAGAGTTCAATGATGTCATCTTGGGGAGAGTAACTCCATGGTGGAAGTATTTACATTATAGAAATTGGCAAACTCTGCACATCAGGGTTCCTATTTGGAGAGCCAGTTGTTAAATCTTTTTACCAGTAGAGAATTTCTAGAGAATAAGGCACCAAGAGATTAAAACGCTATTCATGAAATTTTAAAAGGGCATCATAAGAGACCAGCAAGTGGCATGATGGTTAAGGTGTTGGACTTTCACATGGTCAACTATGGTTCAAGTCCCAGACTCAAGAACTTGAAAATCACACAGGGTGCTTGTGCATGCATGCCCAGAATCCCAAGAGGAAACTGGTGAAAAAGGGATTGTGGTGTGGCCGTCCTTCCTGGGGAATGATTTCTCACTTTCCCTCTCTCTGTCCTTCTCTGTCTCTCTCCAGTGCACATGCCCTATTGCAAAAGCTGATTGTTTGTTTTTGTTTTTTTTTTAAAGGAGGAGGTATCATTGGGCAGAGGAGAAATCCTGGAAAGTAATGTTTCCTAAGAAAAAATGTCTCTTTCTGAAATATGTATTTGAACTATTATTTATTAATTTGGGCCCTTAAAGAACAGTGGGGTTCTTTTGAAAAATGGGAACTGAGATGAATAGGTATGAAGAAAGACTTTGTTCTTCAACTTGTACTAGAGGAGAGACTCTGTGGTAGATGTCTTCCTTTGTCCATTTTTGTGTTGTTAGCAGAAATATCTGAAACTGGGTGATTTTTATAAAAAGATAGTTTACTTATGAACTCACAGTTCTGGTGGTTGGAAAGGTCGAAGTCCTAGGCATACAGCATGGCCAATGGAAGCACAGAGAATCATGAGAATTTGCAGAGAGAGAGAGAAAGAAAGAGAGAGAAAAGAGGTACTGATTGATCTCTCTTATTATAATCAGCTTTTACAAAATATAACCACTTCTCATGAGAGCTAGAACTGATTATTCTTGAAAGAAACCATTAATCTATTGCAGAGATTCTTGCCTCCATGATACAATTACCATGAACCAATTACTGCTCACTAGGTTTTACCCTGGGACTCTATGAAGGAATTAAGTTTTTACTTAATACCTTTACAATAGACATAGTCCATGTATTCAAGTTTCAATACACAAATTTCTGGGGGACATAGTCGAACCATAGCAATGGCTATATTAATAGCCCCAGTGAATGACATTTCCCAGAATTGGCACTCTTCTGTGGTCCCATATTGGCGCTGGGCTTGACCATGTAACTTGCTTTGGACAACAGAACACAAGCAAACATTGTGCTTTGGGATGCAGTGTCTCTTAAGACACTCCAGTGTCCTTTGAAGAAGCCCAATCTAACATTGTTGAAGAAGACCACATGAGCAGTGATGGCAACCGTCAGTTTTCCCAGCTGAATCTAGCCTCGAGCCTCTTGAATGAGTTCAGACATAGCAAGTAAGAAAGGCCACCCAGACAAATAATTGTGAAAAATAATAAACTGTTATTGTTTTAAGCCACTGGGTTTTATGCTGGCTTATTATACAGGAAGAGATCATTGAAATAGTTGGAATTGGTTTCTTCTGAATGTATATTTTCATTGTCAATAATTCTTGGAAGAATTGTGTCAGTTCTGGCACAGTTATGAAATGTTTGATAGTGGTTCTTAAACTAGACAAGAGTAAAAATAAATAAATAATCATTCTTTTTCAGGGCCCTAGGGTCAGTTGTGCTTGAACTAGAAGACAGAAATACCCAGAGAAGTCCTAGAGGTACTTAGAGAGAACAGAGGTGCTAAGCTGGTCTCCAGCATGAAGAGCTACCCTAGGAGCACAGCAAGGAGAACTCTGTTGAGCAATTATGGAACTGGAACTTTATGGTATTTTTAAGTTAGCTTCTGTGCTGGCACTCCTCTATTGACTTAATTCCATTATGTAATAAGTATACTATTTCGTTTTGTTTTGTTTTATTCTTTTTTTCTTTTTACTCATCTTTTATGTAATCTTTTCCTTAGTCAATAAGAGACATCCACATTGTTTGGCTAAGGACTAGCATGGTTGCAACTGGAATTCAAAGAGAAAAATAAATTGTTTACCATCAATACTTACGGGGCCTAACTCCCTTGAATTCACAGGTAGGCAATAGAATCGACTGTTCTTACTTAATGTAATTATCAGTATAGATGGGTTTAACTCGATGTTCTTGCTATTCATTTTTTTTTTCATTGTCCAATGTGCTCTTTGCTATTTCTATTTCCTTACCTTCATTTAGATTAAGTGATTGCTACCTGGCTAATTATTAACCACACCTCTTGGTTATTTCAGTGGTTGCTCTACGCTTCATAAGATACAGCCTTAAATTACACAGGTTTCAAATGATAGTATACCAATAAAATAATATACTAGTCTTACTTCTTATAAAGTAAGAACATTATAACATGTTTCCATTTATCTCTCAAATTCTTTGCGCTATCATTGTCATATATTTTACTCCTACATGTTATAACACCACAGTTATTACCTTTGTTTTAAACAATCATTTTAAAAAGAGATTTTAAAATAAAAGAAGATGTCTTTTACATTTACCTACACATTTACAATTCTAGCATTATTCACTTTTTTTTTTTTTTTTTTTTGAGAGGTTTTTGCTACAGGGCACGTGCACTTGCCAGACAGAGAGACAGAAAAGGAGAAATCGCCCCCAGGGGGATGGCCATACTGCAATCCCTTCTCCTCCATTCTCCTCTTGGGATCTTGGGCACGCATGCACATGCGCCCAGCGTGAGTTTAAGCCGCCGGGTCCAGGACTCGAACTGCGATCAACTACATGGGAGTCCAGCGATATAGCCATTGTACTAATTGCTGGTCCCGCATTATTCACTTCTTTGTTCAGAATTATATTTCTATCAGTATCATTTTCTTCCTAGTAGAAGAACTCCACTTAATTTATCTTTCCTTTGGGAAAGATTTCTTCTGGTGTTCAAAAAAATTTTTTAGCTTTATTTGAGCAGCAGCGATGCTCTGTTTTTGTTTTTCTTTTAACCTTTTACTTCTCTGTCATTTCATTTGCATAGATTCTATTTCTTTGTCTTCGAATTTCTTCTGCAGGGCACAATCTGTTAATCTGTTCCACTAAATGTTTTATCTTATATTTTATATTTTTTAGTTGAAATTTCAACTTTGGAAGTTGAAATTTTCTTTATTTATTTTAATTCTCTTCTCATAATTTTTTTCTTTTTCTTTTTGGAACATATAAGAATTGTTTATAATAGTTGTTTTAATTTTCTTGTCTACTAGGTCCATTATCTTTGTCATTTCTCAGTTTGTTTATATTAAATTTGAGTTTTTTCTCCGGTTTTTGGTCATATTTTTCTGCTTCTTTGCATGTCTAATAATCTTTTTATTAGATGATAATATTCCACATTGTTCATTGGTAGATTTTATTGCATTCCTTTGATTTTGAGTATAGCTAGTTTATGTAAAATCAGTGTTGTCTGTTAAAGTCTTGATTTCAAAGTTTGTAATGTATGCCAAGAATATTTTTAATATCAAAGGTTAATGGAGTCCCACTATTATTCCCTCTGAAGAGTGTATAATGCCCTGCCCATTGTGTGACCTTTCCACTTACATTGGTGAATATATAAACTATTCCAGTGCTGTGCGAGCTCTGGCAATTGTTTCATGCATTTCTTTCTGGTGGTATTTTTTCCTGGTATTTTTCCTTTCTCCCTATGGAGAGTATAAATCAACCCAAGGGGCAGCCCAGCTGTATATAAAAATGTATGAAATTTATCAGATAAAAATGTGTAGCCACAAAAGCTCAAATAATAATTTTTTTTAAATATCCAAATCATTAGTTCTCTGTTTTATATGTTTATCTTAATCTTTTACTTCCCTGTCATTGAGTTTTGGATAGATTCGATTTCTTTGTCTTCAAGTCTGAGGATCTCTTCTTCTGCAGGGTCCAATCTACTAATCTGATCCAATAAACGTTTTATCTTACAGTTCATGTTTTTTATCTTTGAACATTCAATTTAAGTTCAATCACCTACACTATATCATCTTACTGTGTGGAGCAGGAGAGTAAAGCATAAGTGGGGTCCCTCCCTCTTCTTCTCCCTTGTTTTTCTTCTTTCTGTGCTCTTACTTCCCCCCTTCTTTCTCTCCACCCCGTCCCAAATACTCCTTCCTTTCTACTTTCCAACAAAGAAATATTAATAGGATAACTTGAGCTAGGAAATTAAATAATAATACAACGACACTAGATGAGAGATTATACTGATAATAATATTAGTGCTTTTCATTTTCTTCGTATTTTCTTATATTTTCCAAATTTTCTGCAATAAACATATGAACATATTATAAAACTATTTTTAAAAAGAACATGTAAAAATTGCTATCTTCCAGGAACCTAGCTTAATTCTCTTACACAGAGCAAATGTCAGATACCTGCTAAGTAAGAGAACCGTAGCAATGCTTGGGGGCAGAGAAGACCAGTGGTACTCTCAGTTCCTTAATTGCTACCACTCTGTTCTCTTTGAGCCTCTCAGAACTCGTAACTCTCCCCAAAGCCTCCATAAAATCTGTAGCTTTCTGCTTTAAGAAACGCAAGCTTGAAGATTTCTGTAACATAAGAAATTGTTCACCTTCATGAAGCAATTTCACCTCTGTATAACTTGACCCAACATCCCAAACTGTAAAAGTTGGGTAATTTATAAGAATTATTTTATTTAATACACATGTGAATACAGATATTTTGTATATTATACATAGTATGTAGATTTACTTCGCTTCCACCACTTGGTTTTTTATTTATTTTAATATTATTATTATTATTATTATTATTATGTTAAATTTGCTATAGGGCATGTGCTCTCACCAGAGAGAGACAGAGAAAGGGAAAGTGAGAAAGCAAGTTGCCAGGTCCAGGTCCCAAACTGTGGTTGGCTATGTAGGAGTCCAGTGCCCTAACTACCATGCCACCTCCTGACCCTGAGACTGTATAATTTATAAAGAACAGAAATTTGTATGGAGACTCATGGTTCTAGAGAATGAAAGGCCATGACTGAGGGGCTTCATTTGGTGAAGGCCTTCTTGATGAATAATAAGAATGAATAATGAGATGGCAGAAACAGGGCCAGCAAGTGGCATGATGATTAAGGCACTGGATGCCCATATGGCCGACCACAGTTCCAGTCCTAGACCCAGTGCTTTGAAAATCACGCTTGGCCCATGTGCATGCGTGCCCAAAATCCTGAAAGGAGAATGGAGGAAAAGTGACCGTATGGTGTGGCCATACCCACTAGGGTGATTTCTCACTTTCCCTCTGTCTCCAGCGAGCACACACGCCTTACGGGGAAAAAAAGCGCCCATCTGGGTTCTGTCTGATGGAGCTACTTAAAATGTTTCTTCGTGGTTTTATCTGCCATCCTATAGAACTGCCTTTTCATATGTTCGCACCTCCCCAGGGTAAAGAACATTTCAGTATGTGCTGCTGCCATGTATCTTCTACTCAGTGCTGAATTCCTTAATTCAGGAACTAACTCATTCCCTTATTCCTTTATCCACCCATTCAATAATTCCTAAAACATGCAAATATGTGAAGAAAGTTTTTGCATTCTTTCTTAGTCTTCTATTTACTCAACTAAATATTTTTGTTCTCATTGTTTTTATTCTTCTTGTGACATGTGTTCTAACAAATTAGAGAAATAGCAGGAATTCAGAGCCAGAGAATGTTGGGGAAAAACTATTCCCTGTCTTGTTCTAAGCCCAAGCTCCTACTATTGCGACTAAGACAATCATTCAGAATGACTAACTGAGAATTTCTGGGAACACAGTCATAAATAAAAACATATCTAATATCTAATGATCTAGTAGGAGAGAATTATGGCTTTTAAAAAATCACTATGTTATAGAAACATGCTTTATAGGAAATATATACACGATGGCATGTATATATGCATTTTTTCCTACAAGTAGTATTTCACTTTTCTAATCTTTAAATTTTATCAGCTTTAAAGCTCTAGAGATCACTGACTATTTTATGAAGATTAAAATCAGAAGTACATTTACTTCTAATTTGGCAAAGGATGTGTGTACTCACGGAAGAGAGGCAGAAAAAGAGAGGGAAAAAGAGGGGTAAATCAAAAACGCACTCCCATGGGGCATGGTCATGCTGCAATTCCTTCTCCATTTTTCCCTCCTTTCATTATTTTGGGCATATGTGCCTGGTGCATTTTTTAAGCTGCAACTCAAACTATCTAGGACTCAAACTGCATGTTCTGCCATATGGGATCCAGCTGTCTTAACCACCAGTCCACAGGCTGGCCCAGCAAATATAATATTCTATCAAAGTTACTACCTAATGTTTCAGTGTTGTTTCTTGATCAAAGTATGCACAAAGGAGTATTAACTTTATAATCACCATTGATCTTTTAACGTTTCCACATGAAATGATTATTCAGTAGACCAAATGGTTTTTCACTGATGACTCTCTGAATTAAAATAAATAAGCAGATATATAAGGCTGAGGAAGAAACATTGCAGCTATGCCCTAAGAGTATTGTATGATCCACATTGTGGGGAGGAATCTGGAGAAGAGAAACCACTGCCCATGCTTCAAGGAACAGTAGTCCTCAGAATGCCTCCTGAGCCTTGGAAGGCCTAGAGCCATCAGTTCCCTGCCGTGCAGACTTCTTGTCTTTGGCTATTGACGGCCACCTACACTGTTCTGCAGCTTTCCCTATCGTTAGTCAGACAATTAGTATTCGCACCATCTACCTGGATTTGTAGAAATAACCCTTCGAACATTTAGGCAGGCTTCCAGCTGAATCTGTAATGTGAATAGTTTGGCTCAGAGTCAGTGAAAGGTGATTTTATGTTATACAACCAGCTCATGTCAGGACATTTCAGTGGCACTTCACTAAAATGTACAAACTTAGTGATTCATTTTTCAAAAGCTCTGTGGCTGACATGCCCTCACTTGAACAAAGTTCCTTCCCAGATCATGGGGTCTTTCCACTAATGCCTGAAGTTGCATCTCTCTTCTTTGGTCTACAATACCTGAGGGATCAATTACAAGCAAAAGGAATTCACTTTGGCAAACCATATGACTTCCCTGAATTCACAGAGTCTTCCAGAAATGGAGGCTTTCTGCCAATTCATTATTATCCTAGCCATGTGGATCCTCCATTGAGCAATTAGGAAATAAAGAGTTTTATTGTCCTGGGGAAAAGAAGAATGTAGTGAAATGCCCCGTGGAAAGAAAGAACATGAAAGTCAGAACTTCATGGCATTTTAGGCTGGCCAATGAGAAAATCTCGTATCCGCCACAAATACATAAAAAGACAGTCATGGAACAGGACCCGAAAAGAGCCTGGACATTGGCTTTGCCTCCCCACTCCTCTGCATTCAGCTGCATTATTCACAGCCATTTGTTTTACCCTTTCAGATATGGGGGTCAAACTTTCTGCTTAGGAGCCAATGTTCAAGGCTTAATCTGATAGAAGTCGCTAAAAGATTTTCACTTGTGGAATTTGGCACTGGGCCAACTTCTTACACAGAGCATTTTGAAGTCATGGAAGTCAGTGAGACAGAAAATTAATAAATCTTTTAAAAGACACAGGTCAACTGAACAAAAATATAACTATAGGTTTAGAGAAATTTGGGAGTCTAAAGTTAAAGATGGTATCTTCTTAATTTTATGTTGAATAAATACATATTCCAAATAAGTCATTAACTTATGTTTAACTATTTCTAGTTTTTAACTCCTGGGCAAATCAATATTTAGGTAACTTTGGTACTGTTTGAAATTGTTTCATGTGTGTTAGCCTTGTTTTTTTATAAAAACTTTTCAAAGCTTGAGGGCAGGAACAATGACAAAGCAGCTTCTCACTCTCCTACATCTATACATTTGTGTTCACACACACACACACACACACAATCATTCACCTAATGACCTGACAACTGTATCCTGAAAAACACTTAATTACAGAGAAGCAGGTCAAATAGTAGTTCTCTTTTACCTTGAACTGTCCTAAAATCAGCTGCAAGATCTCTGACCCAGGAGAGAAAATTTAATCCATTATAGGAAGTAAAAATGATTAAACTAGGAACCTGATTTGTATGATCTTGGTAAGACAGATAACTGACTCACTTGTCATTGCTATGGCTTATTTTCTAGAAAATAATTCACAAATTAGAAGAGAGAAAGGCAAGAATAAAACCGATAAATCCTCTGGACATACGTGCAAATCGAAGGTAACGGGTACTCCTTAAACCACCACCGCTCTCTACCTGGTCATCTTAGCCCCGCAGATGCAAATCTGTCTTCAAAAGCCAGGTGGTCTTCTTTTAAAGAATTATTTTATTCAGCTTTACTTATTTATTTACTCATTTTAATTGGACCAGAGTGAGACAGAGAGAGAGAGAGAAAATGAGAAAGCAAGTCACCAAGTCCAGGACTCAAACCACAGTCGGCCACATGGGAGGCCAGAACCCTTAACCACCACACCACCTGTTGACCCCAAAAGCCAGGTAGTTTAATGCCAGATTTGTGGACAGCAGTCATCTCACCTCCTTTCCACACCTCCTCTCTTGAACATCTCTGCTTGAGCCATCCAGTGCCCCTTCCTAGAAAGCTGCCCTACTACTTCTCTCTCTTCCACCAAATTCCTTCTTTCAGCAGCTCAGGCCTTCTCTTTCCTTTGTAACATTCAATTAAATGCTATAAGCTCACTTTTCATATTAGGAAAACAAAAATTATCAATAAGAAAAATAAAAATCCCAGTCTATCAATCAACACTAGCCCACCAATACTTTTTGGGTATATCTGGATTGGATGGGAGCCAGAAACAATTCAGTCCTAAGCAAACTGCCTTCTCTAACCTATATAACCTCACTCTAGTCCTAACCAACTCCTCTTTTAAATCTCAGCACGATTATCCCTTTCTGAGAAATGTTTACCTGAATTCTTTGACAGGATCAAATCTCTTTTTAATATTTCCATGTAGTATCATATACACCCTCTTGGTGATACAACACATTTTCATTTATAGCTATTTGTGTAACTGTGCTTAATATCCACTGCATATACCAGACAACTGCAAATACATAGGCAGGGGCTGTCACTTGTTTTCTTATCATATTTTCCCAAAACCTAGCACACTACCCAGAATATAGGTGTTCATTATTTCCAGGATAAATGTATGATTGAGTGAAAAAGTATATCTATGTGTATGGGTTTACACATTCCCTGTTTATAAATATTTCCAAAGAGCATTAGAAAAATATTGTTTCCTAAATTACAGTAATACACACTAAAATAAAAAGTAATAGTATTTTAGTAATAGTAATAGTAATAGATATTGCAGCACAGCCATGAAATAGAAGCACCTAAAAATATGAATTTATTCACTCCAACTCTAAATGACTATCCAGACTTGCCTAAAATAGTCTGTTTTTAATGATCCAGAATACTTCTGAAGAACTTTATTTTTTATTCTCAAAACTATTCCCACTTGATCAATAAATCACATGATCATCTTATTTGCCATGAAGTGTCTTGGATTCTGGTCCAAGGTCACTGTCTTAGTCCATTTGGACTACTCTAACAAAATTCCATAAACTGGGCGGCTTATAAAAGACAGAAACTTGTTCTTCCCTGTTCTGGAGGCTGAGAAGTCCAAGATCCTGCCAGATTGGTCACTTGGGGAAGACCTTGTCTCTCGTTCATAGATGGCTCTTTCTAGCTGTGTCATCACAAGGTAGAAGAGTCACCTGAGTACCTATGAGCCTCTTTTATAAGAACGTTAATCCCATTTTTAAAGGCTCCAGCCTTATGACCCAGATACTTCCCAAAAGGCCCCACCTACAAATAACATTACCTTAGGAATCAGACTTTTTTTTTCTTTAAAGAATCAATTTATTTAACTTTATTTATTTATTTATTTATTTATTTATTTATTTATTTATTTATTTTTAATTTG
>NW_006159898.1:50391-109236 GCF_000334495.1 Tupaia belangeri chinensis | reverse complement strand
CTATGACCCAGATACTTCCCAAAAGGCCCCACCTACAAATAACATTACCTTAGGAATCAGACTTTTTTT
Organism: Tupaia belangeri chinensis; assembly: GCF_000334495.1. Classification (NCBI taxonomy): domain Eukaryota; kingdom Metazoa; phylum Chordata; class Mammalia; order Scandentia; family Tupaiidae; genus Tupaia; species Tupaia belangeri. Next base: position 109,167 of record NW_006159898.1, on the reverse strand, counting down.
TTCTTTAAAGAATCAATTTATTTAACTTTATTTATTTATTTATTTATTTATTTATTTATTTATTTATTTTTAATTTGACCAGAGAGGGACAGTGAGAGAGAGAGAGAGCAAGCCACCAGGTCCAGGACTCAAACCACAGTCGGCCATGTGGAAGTCCAGCACCCTCAACCACCACACCACCTGCCGGGCCACAAGGAATCAAGCTTTTAACATAGGGATTTGAGGGAAGACACAAACATTAGACCACAGCAGTCACTATGAAATATGTGCTGCACCATGACAGAGGTCTATGGCTGGAGTTGTTTTAGATATTTGTTTTCTTTCCACATGTGTATGGTGACTAGAGGTATAATGGTAATATATTTAAAAATATGAAGGTACTAGAATTTTAGAGCATCTTATTGAGCTTAGGGAAGAATTTTTAGGTAGGATAAATATCAACTGTGATGTATCCCAACTTGAAATATTTAAATTCCAAAAGAGGCCATTACATTATGCATAGGTCCCTAATCGCAATTTGACAGGCTGAGTTTCATCATTTTATCCCTCTATTATATTCAGTGATTCACTGCACTTTAGCACTGGAGGGTTCCCTACAAGGGCTGGCCCCAGTTCAATATTCAGTTAAGTTGCTCAGGGCAGAAATGTAAATGACCTACTGGGCCATTAAGTCCAAACCTCACAAGAGTGTTCTCAGAATAATGAACACTTTGCTAAGAACTTCAATAACATTTTTTCTTTGGCAAAATCTGGATGTAATCCAAGAAGAGTATTAAACTGTTTAAATAATAGGCAATAAGATCACAAATTGATTTAATGTATAGTAAATAGTTCTTGAAAAATGAATGAATAAGCTAATGAACCCAGAGTCAATTTCATTTTATAATAAAACACCTCAAAATATTACTTTAAATCAATAAGGCATACCTTCCTTATACCAGTAAAATATTATGAAAAATGTAGAAAATTAAAAGTGCTAGGTTAGCTTGTGGTATTGTGGTTAAGGTAGCTGGATCCCACATGGCTGAATGCACAGTGTAAGTCCTGTACTTGGCAGCCTGAAAATCATGCTGAGCATGTGTGCTTGCATGCCCAAAATCCTAGGAGGAGAGTAGAGGAGGAAAGACGATGACATAGCCATCCCTCCCTGGAGTGGGAATGTTTTCCCACTCTCCCTCTCTCTGGCTAGTTATGTGCCCTATAACAATTTTTTTAGAAAGAAAATGAAATTATAACTACTATCTGCCTGAATTTTTCTATTTTGAAACTTGTATCCAAAACAAAAAAAAATTCAGTTTGAGAATGTATTAATAATTGAAAAATGCAGGTGCAGATATATTCTTGGTTCCTTTTTTGACTCCTAATGAAAATCACTCATTACAAATCCTGTCTGAAAATTTTTTAAGCTCATTGCTAATAAAAACACATACAAATAGAGCAAATTATTCATAGATAATTGGGATGCATTATTAAAAGGCTTTAAAACACCTGTCTTGTTTATTTTTAGGTGTTTAATTAAAATATCAGTGTCAATAGTCATACTCCTAAATATACAGATTTTCAGTGTGTCTGGCTACTCTTAAAGAAGGACCTTATGAAATATAGAGAAGCCTTGTGAAACCCCAAATGAGCCACCCATGACTGTCCGTAGGAGCCCAGGTGACTGTCTGCATCAGGTCATTCCTCCTTCAATACGTCTAGTGTATAATGTAATGGTGTCATCGATGAAAGGTGGGGTAAGGTCTCCAGAGCAGCTCGGAGCTTGTTGGGTACAGCTGGGTCTGACTAAGTGGTTTCAGGCCAGAAGTAAGTACGCTGCGGGGGCAGAGACTCTCAGACAAACCAGTGACCAGGGCAAAAGCAGCAGCTGAGCCAGACAGCAAGCCCATCCATGGGCTGCCGTGAGAAACAGTAGTCAGCACACGTTCGTTCCATCACTCATTCATTTCATCTTTAAAGAATTATTTTATTTAACTTCATTTATTTATTTACTTATTTCTTTATTTTAATTCAACTAGAGAGGGACAGAGTGGGAATCCAGCCCCTTTTAACCATCATGTCACCTGCCAGCTCCTCATTCATTTATTAACAAATACGTATTTAAAAAACAAATAAACAAAAAACAACTTGGGGGACCTGGTAGCTTGCTTTCTCATTTTCCCTCTCTCTCTCTCTCTGTGTCTCTCTCTGGTCCAATTAAAATAAATGAATGAATAAATAAAGTTAAATAAATAATTCTTAAAAAAAAAAAAACCCTCTACAAATATCTATTAAGAATCGTCAATATGTCAGGCACAATGTTAGGTTCAATAGTGAGTGAAGAAAACACAGTATCTGCCCTCAAGGAATTCACAGTCCAAGAGAAAGAACAGACATTGGCTAATCCCACTAAGGTGCTAAAAGCATGAAACAAGATGGGAACAGGATCCAGTTAAACAAGAACCTATGATATAACCCCTGGCTGAGACAGGAGCAGGAAATGGAGTATGAAACATGATCACCATACTGGAGGATCATGAGGAGATAATAAGCACAGAGCGGGGCAGAGGGATGCCGGCCGGAACCACATTCCAGCCGGGTGGAGTAGTATGTGCAAGAATCCTGTGGCAGGAGGGCACTGCACCTTCACAGAATGACTGTTTGCTGGAATATGTTAACGGAAAGCGTGGGAAACATGACTGGCCTAGAGAGAGAAGCAGGCAGTAACGTCGTGAAGAATGTGTGTGTGTGTTTTCTGAGAAATGAAAAAGGAGTCAACATCCAGGAACTGCTACTGCTGTTGGGATATGGGAAACTGTTTCCCTGGAAACGAGTCAAATCTCAGCTCCTGTAACCTAGCTGGAAAATTAATCACCATGTAGACAATTACTTTTATAAATAAGTGAGAAACAAGTGACAAGCAAGTCCTGCTGTTACTTCTCCCTGTTGAGGCAGCCATGGAGTGGAGGGCCAGGGAGCAGTCTCCACAACCAGGCTGATGGATCTAAAGCATGGATGGCTCTGCGCTTCCCTGGGGTGTGAGTTTTATGGGTTCGCCTCACTGGTCTATTGTTCAGCTTTCTTAAATCTCGAAGGGAGCAATGTCATTACCTACTTTACAAAATCAGTACAGCCTCTGTATGTAAAATGCTGTGGGAAGGCTGGATGTGTAGTAAGTGTGCACTAACACTAGTCGCTGTTGAGTCAGGCCTGTGCACCCATCTGTCCCCAGCTGCTGAGGCGGGAAGCCACAAAAATCTCACAGATGCAGTTCTCCAGACACTTGCCTCATAGGACAAAGCAAGTTTACCCCAAAACTGCTCCATCTTGAGCCAGTTTGGAGTACTATAGGGTCCCAAAGCCTGCCCCAACCCCAAATGTGCCATTTCTGTGGTGCCAGTCTCACCCCAGAGCTCCCTGCAGAATCACTGAGACCAAACCCTCACTTCCTAGCACATCTCCCTCAGTTTCTTCTCAGATCACTCTCAGTAAATCCCCTGTATGAAAATCTTTTGTTTTTTTGTTTGTTTGTTTGTTTTTTTTTTTTTTTTTGAGAGGGTTTTGCTATAGGGCGCGTGCGCTCGCCAGAAAGACAGAGAGATAGAAAGCGAGAAATCACCCCCTGGGGGGATGGCCACAGCACAATCCCTTCTCCTCCATTCTCCTCTTGGGATCTTGAGCATGTACGCACATGCACCTGGCATGAGTTTAAGCCACCAAGTCCGGGACTCAAACCTCAGTCAACTATATGGGCATCCAGCGACCTAGCCATTACACTAATTGCTGGTCCCTGAAAATCTCTTATCAGACTACTTCTTGGGAAACTGACCCAGGACAGAAATTATAACAATTAGTGTATACTGTCTACTCTTTGAGACTTGGCTGTTTTGTTGTTGGTGGTGGTGGTGGTATTTTTCTGGCCAGTCTCAGAGGTTAGTTCAGTTGACTTTCAAAACAAAAGTCTTTGCCATTCAATAGCTCACATTCCATGTTCAATTAGTACCTCTTACAGTTTCCACTGGTCGTATATTTGTTGATTAACTCATGTGACAGTGAATCTCATAAGACCATGAACTTCGCAAGACTAAACCTGGTATTTTATTCCATTTTTATCCCACAGGATATAGCACAGGGTCTTAAAATAAAATTTTAACATTCTGATTACAAAATGTACAGTTGAACAATAAGCAGATTAAGGCGTTACTATCAGAAGCAAATCTCCCACGTAAAGGATGATCTGAATGCACTCTCACTTAGGATATGAACCCAGTTTGACCCAAATGACACTGTTCCTATTCCAAGCTTCCAGTTTATCTTTTATTTATTTATTTATTTTTAGAGAGAAAGTTTTGCTATGGGGTGCATTCACCCACCAGAGAGACAGAGAAATAGAAAGCCAGAAATCAACCTCCCCCTTCTCCGAGGGGATGGCCACAATGCAATCCCTTGTCCTCCATTCTCCTCTCTCTCCCGTGCCCTCCACTCCCCTCTCTATATCGGGGACACACACACACACACACACACACAAACACACACACACACACACACACACACACACACACACACACCGGGCATGAGTTTCAAGCTGTCAGGTCCAGGACTCTAACCACCGCCAACTACATGAGAGTCCAACAAAGTCTGCCCCTCTTATCTTCACATTTACACACAAAGCTTACTAATGTTGCCTTCTAGTCATTGCTGCCTCATTACTACACACCTTTACAACAGACTTTTGAAATAGCATGCTGGGTGCCAGCGAGTTGCATGGTTAAGGTGCTGGACCCCCATATGGCCAGCTCCACATGCTCAAAATCCCAAGGGGGAATAAGAAGGGATTGCAACTGACCATACCACCCAAGGGCGATTTCTCATTTTTCCCTCTCCCTCTATCTCTGGAGAGCACACCACCATCATGACAAAATTCAAAAAAAAAAAAAAAAAGAAGAAGAAGAAGAAGAAGTAAGAAAGAAGAGAAATAGCATGTTGGGACAAAAGTCAGCCAGAAATTAACAGGTCACTGCTGGTTATGAAGAAAATGATTCATGGCCTGAAACACTCTCTACGGATAATTGTATTCTTAAAATTTAGCCTAAAACACTGCCAACTGCACAAAGCACTCACATTTGTACACTAACACATCTGACCTGTATGCTCGTTTGCCAGCAAAGGCAAAAGTATTCAGAGGACATTCTGGAACACCCAGCCAATGCTACATTATTTCACATAGCAAGCTCAATGGAGATAAGTGGAGACATTTGGAAGGAGATATTTGCAAATAAAGCAGTTGCCTCTCGGAGTCCTGCATCTGCTGAAATGGCTGGAGAAGTCTCAACTCAGAAAACCACACAAAGCAGCAGTCAGATCCTAGATGAGAGGGATGCACTGCCTCTGCACGGCCTCATTTGCATACAGCATCTTCCTGCAGCAAACTTAAGATGTGAATGTGTAATATGCATCCCCTGTATTCACATGTGTGTGCGAATGGAATAGCCAGTGCAGGAAAACAGAAACCTCTGACTGCTTCGCCCTCAGAATCAAGGCATTTATATTCATGTTTCCCCTTTTTACTCATCCCACATGCTCATCACCAGGAGGCACTACACAGGATCTTCAACACTTAAGTCTAGATTTTTCTCGGAAAAATGGGGATCAAACCCATTCAGTTGCCAAGTCAAAATATCCTGCTAATCAGCAATAAATTAAAAAAAAAGGTCAAATTGAACATTTTGCTTTTTAACATCAAGACTCAGATAAAAAGGAATAGTACCTTTAAGGCCAAGAGAATGAGTTAGCAAGAATTATGTTGAAAGACTTGACCAAATAATTTAAATTTGATCCACAAAATATAATTTTTTTTAAAAATGTCACATTTTCCTTTCTGAGAAACAGAATACAGCATATTCAATGGCTTTGTTCTCAACAAATAAGGAAACAGTGTCTCGGGTGTGTATCTGTAAATAGTGAAATTAACCCAGAATGTATAGAAATTTGTCTCTGAAAGAGGAATTTAGGGGATAAATTGTAGTGGATAATTTTAAGCACAATATGAACAGTGTTTCATTTTTCTCTCTGCTAAACATGTCATAACGAAACAGTGAAAAGTACTTTTTCTCCCTAATTGAAGGCCACCTGCTGCCTCTGCAGTAAGCACAGGTCTCATTAGTGCCCGATGAGAGTGTTGGTATCAATCACGTTAAGTAGAAACTTTAGATAGTCCCACGTGTTTCATGTGTTTGCATATTTTAGTTATTGCCAATAAATTATCTGGCTGCAGTCTGCTTTGTAGAAATCTGTATTCACTCTTGGAATGGAAATCATTTTTTTCCCTGAGAGGTGCAGGGATGGGCACAGGTTAAGTGTATTAGGCAGTGGTGATCTCAAGTGATAAAGTAAGACATCCCTCCCATACACCCCCAAGAGTGTGTCCACTCACCAGAGAGAGAGAGACAGAGAATGAGAGAGAGAAAGCAAGAAAGCACCCCTCATGGTGAATAGTCAAACCACAATCCCTTCTCTATTTCTCCATTCAGAATTCTGGGCACTCATGCACAAGCACCTGGTGTTTTTCAAACCAATGGGTACAAAACTTGAACCATGCAGTCAGCTATGTGAGATTTAGCCACCTTAACCTCCATGCCATCTGTTGGCTCTGATTTTCTATTTTTAAAAGTACTTATTACTTTGAATTTCTTTATTTCTCATTGAGTGGAAGTGCTGAATAAATGCTTAACTAAAGTAAGTAAAGTATATTTTACCATATGTGACAGACAGACCCTTGAGTGACTTCTAATGATCCCCACATCCTGTGTGCACACCTATCCCACTCAGTGCAAATGGGACTAGGACTTGCTTCCAATCAATGAAATGTAGCACGAGCGATGGCATGTCTCTCTCGTGGTCGCTTATGTTTTACAAGACTCCAGCTTGCAGACTGGAGAGAAAGACTGCTGTGCTGGTTTGATGATGGAGGCAGCTATACTGAAGAAGTCCTTTGGGACAAGGGACTGCAGACAATCTCTAGGACCGGAGAGGATTCTACCTGATAGCAAAAAACCAGTCTCCTTTATGTATGGTTACCCAAAAGCCACTAAATAATGGTTTTTAGAAATTTAAAAAACAGCTTAGGCTGTAACAAAATATCTTGCTGCATATCTAAATTATTCTTGATCCATCTTGAGAAATAAAGTCATGAATTATGGACTTCTTAAAGTTTAAGGTCCTGAGGTTGCAAACACATAGGGACAGACAAGGAATAGAAATGAGCAGAGCAGGCCCAATGTGAGAAACCATATCAGTGAAAAGGCTGCATAAATAACCACTGTCCTCTTGCCTCAGTGTCTGGAACATAATAAGGAGCATCAGGGCTAAAACGGGGAGAGCAAACACCCCTCTAAGTGGTGCTGCCATTTCTTGCTATCGATGATCGAGCTCCCAGTGTCGTTAGCTCTTAGGATTCTTTTAAAAAAAATGTGAATTATAATTGGGGGAAAAATCACCATCTCTCTAAATGTTGAGAAGCTAATTATCAGAAAGTGTTAAGCCCTGCCTTAATTATGAAGCATTGGTCAAATAAAACATGCACTTTGATTTGGCCCAAGCCCTTATTGTAAAGCTAAGGAAATATAAAGATGCTATAGGAGTAAATTACCTGTGAAAGGCCCCACATGTAGACCTGAGCATTATAACACCAAAACTGTAAAAAGACAGTAGATATTAAGGATTCACAGGTGATCCTTTTTTGTGTCTAATTTAATGATTTTTGGTGATTGACCAAAAAAAGGTACCGATAGTTTTGTAGTGGAAATGGCATGCTAATAAGGTTAAAGGGATCTTTCTTTGTTTATTTAGACATTCAAAAGACAAAAGCAAGATAAATGCAAAATTCATTCAGCCTAAGCATGACAAATTGCTATTTACCAGTCATGTGCAACCCTAATGTTGCTTTAAATATTCATGCACTCCCGAGTGAGACTGTCAGCTTTCTCCTTTGTCTGAATCACACTAACTGAGAGTGAATGTCAAACCACAGCTGGGTTTCTTGGGATACAGACAATTAAGGGATTCACAGTAAAGGTGTTTCTCCCAAGGGTTCTTGGAGAGTAATGGGGCAAAAGAAATCCAGCTTCCCATCTCTGAGTGCAGAGGCACTCAACCTTTCACTCAGCTCCAACTTTGATTTATGAGTTGATGGCATATGACTCAGATTTCAGAGGGTCTGATGATTTCAGTGATAATTACCCAAGTGTGAAAGTGTGGATGATCAATAACATTATTGTGTCTTGGGTGGTCAATGGTTATTATGCACATTCATGTGATTTATAGCTCAGGCAAACTGACTGGCAGATACAGTCAAAGTACTCTCATAGCACAGAAGATGAAAATATATCAGTAGCAGATTTTCCTTCTTAGGAAAATTCAATGAATTTTTAGATGTACTTTATGTTGCTGTGCTCATTTAGTATACCATTGAGTTAGAAAATACAGCTGAGTCATTATTTATGCCTGTTGAAGGAGTGGTAATAAAGTCCGTCTAAAATTCTGGCTAAAAAAGACTTGGGTTTGGCTTTAGGTTATATTGTGGAATTCCTATTCATTGTCTTTACTTTGCGAAGCCCCTATTGTAGGAATGAGACACTAATTAGCTCTAGAGAGAAGGGGGAGGCACTGGGAAAGTAGCCAAATGTATTTTAATTTCATAAGTTGAACACCTGCCACTCATTAAGAAAAGATGGCTGTTGATATGTCCTATGAAGAACCCTCTGCTCCATCCAAATCCTGGCTTCTAGCAGAATATCTGTTCTGCCCTTGCCTCTCTCATCCTCTAAACAAAATTGGTTGAAAATATTATTTTTCTTTTTGTATTAAGAATGTTTATTAAAGCAGTATGTACAAACAGTCAAAACAAATAAACAAACATAACCTAGTACAGCAAGGCTTACTTTGAAAAGTAATTAATAATTATTTGCAGTAAAATTTTCTGTCCCCTATTCCTACTGGCAAAAGGGGAACCATTGATATTTTAATTATTTCCATTTCAGTCATAATGTTACTAATCTCCAAATCTTTGTAAAAATTATTCATTTAATTTTATTTATTTATTATGATTCTGATTATTAGTAGTCCATTTGACCTGACAGAGACAGAGATAGAAAGAGAAAGGGAGCATGAGAAAGCAAGCCACCAGGGAAGGGATTCGAATTGCAGTCGGTCATGCGGGAGTCCAGTGCCTAAACAGGCATTCCATTGAGAAGCTAATTATCAGAAAGTGTTAAGCCCTGCCTTAATTATGAAGCATTGGTCAAATAAAACATGCACTTTGATTTGGCCCAAGCCCTTATTGTAAAGCTAAGGAAATATAAAGATGCTATAGGAGTAAATTACCTGTGAAAGGCCCCACATGTAGACCTGAGCATTATAACACCAAAACTGTAAAAAGACAGTAGATATTAAGGATTCACAGGTGATCCTTTTTTGTGTCTAATTTAATGATTTTTGGTGATTGACCAAAAAAAGGTACCGATAGTTTTGTAGTGGAAATGGCATGCTAATAAGGTTAAAGGGATCTTTCTTTGTTTATTTAGACATTCAAAAGACAAAAGCAAGATAAATGCAAAATTCATTCAGCCTAAGCATGACAAATTGCTATTTACCAGTCATGTGCAACCCTAATGTTGCTTTAAATATTCATGCACTCCCGAGTGAGACTGTCAGCTTTCTCCTTTGTCTGAATCACACTAACTGAGAGTGAATGTCAAACCACAGCTGGGTTTCTTGGGATACAGACAATTAAGGGATTCACAGTAAAGGTGTTTCTCCCAAGGGTTCTTGGAGAGTAATGGGGCAAAAGAAATCCAGCTTCCCATCTCTGAGTGCAGAGGCACTCAACCTTTCACTCAGCTCCAACTTTGATTTATGAGTTGATGGCATATGACTCAGATTTCAGAGGGTCTGATGATTTCAGTGATAATTACCCAAGTGTGAAAGTGTGGATGATCAATAACATTATTGTGTCTTGGGTGGTCAATGGTTATTATGCACATTCATGTGATTTATAGCTCAGGCAAACTGACTGGCAGATACAGTCAAAGTACTCTCATAGCACAGAAGATGAAAATATATCAGTAGCAGATTTTCCTTCTTAGGAAAATTCAATGAATTTTTAGATGTACTTTATGTTGCTGTGCTCATTTAGTATACCATTGAGTTAGAAAATACAGCTGAGTCATTATTTATGCCTGTTGAAGGAGTGGTAATAAAGTCCGTCTAAAATTCTGGCTAAAAAAGACTTGGGTTTGGCTTTAGGTTATATTGTGGAATTCCTATTCATTGTCTTTACTTTGCGAAGCCCCTATTGTAGGAATGAGACACTAATTAGCTCTAGAGAGAAGGGGGAGGCACTGGGAAAGTAGCCAAATGTATTTTAATTTCATAAGTTGAACACCTGCCACTCATTAAGAAAAGATGGCTGTTGATATGTCCTATGAAGAACCCTCTGCTCCATCCAAATCCTGGCTTCTAGCAGAATATCTGTTCTGCCCTTGCCTCTCTCATCCTCTAAACAAAATTGGTTGAAAATATTATTTTTCTTTTTGTATTAAGAATGTTTATTAAAGCAGTATGTACAAACAGTCAAAACAAATAAACAAACATAACCTAGTACAGCAAGGCTTACTTTGAAAAGTAATTAATAATTATTTGCAGTAAAATTTTCTGTCCCCTATTCCTACTGGCAAAAGGGGAACCATTGATATTTTAATTATTTCCATTTCAGTCATAATGTTACTAATCTCCAAATCTTTGTAAAAATTATTCATTTAATTTTATTTATTTATTATGATTCTGATTATTAGTAGTCCATTTGACCTGACAGAGACAGAGATAGAAAGAGAAAGGGAGCATGAGAAAGCAAGCCACCAGGGAAGGGATTCGAATTGCAGTCGGTCATGCGGGAGTCCAGTGCCTAAACAGGCATTCCATCTACTCTCCAAATCTTTAAAGAAATCTTATACAATTACTCGTAAATTTATTAACTTTTGAAAATTCATTACTGACATTTTATTATGATCACTGGGGACAAAACTTACTTCCTGGCAAGACTGCTTTGGGCCATAACTGAGTAAGGGTGTCATCCTCCTTCTATTTCTCCCTGTGAAGTATCATTCCAAAATTAAGTGCGAAAAGTTTAACAAGTAGTATTTTTTTCCCCCTAAGAATGTCTTTTATCTTATTACTAAGGATGCTCCTGCTTATGTAGGAATGGAATTTTGTAGAATTATGTAGAGGTGTTAGAATGCAGAAACCAAAGAATACAATGGAAGATTCTGGTCAGTAAATCGATTACAACTATTATTTTCTCATTCCTTCTGTTTCTTTTACTTTGAATCCCATGTAACCCTTTTTAGGAAATATTTTAAGGAGTTTCTTGTCTATCATTGTAAGTGATGCACTTTAGTGGTAGACGTTCATGATCTCTATAACTTCGGATTTCTTCCTTTCTCATTTGAGTTTCAGCTTCACACTTGTCTCTACTCATGGTATAGGGTACACTTTCAGGGAGATAAACTGAAAGTGGAACCTATAGGACTAACTTGACTCTGCCTCATTATTTAACCATTTTAATATTAACAACCAAATTAATGTGTCTTTCTACTATAATCTCACTTCATTTCCATCCACCCACTTAGACATGACATAGTGGGAAGCACTGGGTATCAGAGGCCAACAGCCTGACTTCCATTTCCTGATTGGCATGTGTACCCTGGAACACACCTAGATAAAGGAGTTGAATTAAGTCAATTCTAAGCCCGTACTTGGGGCTACATGATGCAGGCACAGTGGTTAGCCTCGTGGCTTTCAGGTCTGACATGGAGTCATTATGCATCAGTATGGCCAGCTTCGGCTCTGGTTGGTCAGTGCCCAGTCAGAACCCTCTATTCATCTAACTAGTACTTATTGAATTCCTACGAGAAGCAATCCAGACCCTGAATCTTTATTGAATAAACTATACATGCAAAGCCAGAGCATAGCCTTGCTAGTAATATTATCACGTGACTTTGGGTCAACAATTTAACATACATGGGCTTCAGATTCTTCTTCTGCTAATAGGGAGATGGGCAAAGCCCTATTTTGCTCAATTTATGAATCAATAATGTTTTCATCAAAGTTTGTGGAACTTACTTTTTTAGTGTAACAAAAAAAGGAAGTAATATTTTTACAAAGACAGTATGCTATAAATAAATATTAATAAAGTTAATTTCATGGGGGAAAATCAGCACAGCCATTCACTTTCTAAATCAGTGTCTAAATCACTGTATTAGCTCTTTTTTCAGTATCTAGTCATAGTTATAGGTTCAGTTGTTACTAGAATTTTCCATTTGGGAAGAGATGTCAATTTGACAGAGCAAAATGTAAAATATGATATTGGAGATCAATAATTATACTGAACTCTGCCAACCACAATCTCACTCCATTCAAATCTTCAGTCAGTTCCTAACTCTTTACCAAATAAGCATGTACTCTGTGCCAGGTCTGTGTGATCTATCTGGCACACAAAAGTATGTAAGAAACCATCCCACCTTCATTCAAATAGTCTAAATTACAGTCGTGTGACAGCACAAAACTCTAACATGACTATAAAAGGCATGGCTTGGGAGTCCCTCACATACCAACAGCACTGCAGAAGCTTGTGCATTCTGGATTTCCTCAGGAAAGGGCTGCCAAAGAAGATGAAGTATAAACCCTCTTGATTTAAAAACATTTCAAATTTAAACATTATGTATGCATATATATATATATATATATATATATATATATATATATATATATATATATATATATATATATATATATATATATGCATACATAATGTTTGATTTTGAAATGTTTTTAAATCAAGAGGGTTTATACTTCATCTTCTTTGGCAGCCCTTTCCTGAGGAAATCCAGAATGCACAAGCTTCTGCAGTGCTGTTGGTATGTGAGGGACTCCCAAGCCATGCCTTTTATAGTCATGTTAGAGTTTTGTGCTGTCACTATATATATATATGCATATATACTTAGGTATAGTGTGTTTCTGGGTGTATACATACTGAGCAAATAAGAGTGAAAAGAAATGAGGATCCAGGAACCAGCAGTTAGCATAATGGATATGTCGCTGGACTCCCACGTAGTCGACTGCAGTTCGAGTCCTGGTCCCAGTGGCTTAAACTCACGCCGGTCACGTGTGCGTGCGTGCCCAAGATCCCAAGAGGAGAATGGAAGAGAAGGGATTGGGCGTGGCCATCCCCCCTGGGGGGTGATTTCTCACTTTCTATCTCTCTGTCTCTCTCTGTCTGGCGAGCACACATGCCCTATAGCAAAAATCTCTCCAAAAAAAAGAAAAAGAAAGAAAGAAAAAGAACTGAGGATCCATTCTCACTATGAGAATTAAATCGCTAATATATGCAAAGTGCTTAGAATAATTCGGGAAGATCCGTTAAGTGATAGGGACATGTCAAAGTTTGAGAAAGGCCAGTGCTGGTGAGAGCGCCATACAATCACTGAGCAGCCCTCAGCCTCCAACTCCTGACTATGTTTACCCTCCTCTCCTGGCACATTTGCCTAGCAGAATCCAACTGGATTGGCGGGCCCCCCAGAACTGGGGGTGAGCATGCAACCCAGGTAGTCCAAAGTGTCTCACCTGTCTGACTGTTTTGTTTGATCCATCAAGAAGCCAGTAACACTCGCTGTGCAGGACCTCAACTCCATATTTCTCAAACCTGTCACTGCCCTATTTCTGGCAACAGTGCCAAAGTACCGATTTCTTTCATGCAAAGAGAAAAGAGGTTGTCTGTGGGGAGAGATGTCATGGTCTGACAGGAGATAATATCTTTGAACAAATTAGATAAGCATTAGAGAATAGAGATTAGAGGCCTTTAAAATAGTTTAACCTTAAGAGAACTATAAATGTGCTTTGATGTAAAATCTGTGGAATAAATTTTGAGGTTCATACATAGTATTTACTTTTCCTCTGAAAATTTTCTTGGACTTGTAGTAGGGTACAGTTTTTGATTTGTGTCTTTCTAAAGCTTTTTGCAGGTAGGATCTTTCATTGTGGGAAAGGCTGACACTTGCTCCATTTAAATGTACATATTCTTTACATTCTCTACCTAACATATTCCTTTGTAGCACATATTTCTTGAGATAGTCCAGTGTTCTTTTATTCGAAACTAGAACTCTCTTATTTTACCCCTTTTAAAAATCATCTAATATACTTTAATATAATAACTTTGATTTAAATTTAAAATCTTTCTAAAAGGAAATGCTTTTATAATCCTGAGTCTGATCATCTTACATATTAAGAAAGACAGGAGGAAGTACTTGAGGTTCTATTCATAGAAAACAAAGACTTCAGAAATATTGCCTTCTATGGGAGAGATCCAAACAAAGTACACTAACCACGCAGTGTGGGGACAGCGCTGTGGCAGGCGCCACGTCACTGCAGGTGAAGGGTGCTACTTCTTTCTCTAATGAAGTATCCTTCCTCAGAAAGCTTTCAGCCAAAAGTAATAGTTCTTTTTAAAACTGCAGATGTTCAGCAATGGGCATTACCTGAGTTGGCAGGGAAGCTGCTCACCAGATTTTAGAAAGAGATGAATATTTTAATAAAATCCCCTCCCTGTCAGTCCTGCAGTTACAATTTCAATTCAGTCCTGACTCATAAGCAAGAAAGCCACCTGCAGGGTCTCAGCCCCACTCTGGCTTCCTTCTCTGCCTCAGGCTGCTTTTGCATACTCTCTCCATACTGTTTCCATTAACCAGCTCCTCACCAGTCCTTTCAAGCTTGGTTTGTGGCTGTGACTGCATTATGGGCGTAGCCCTAGTAGCCCTCCGTGTTGTTGATTATGTAGATTTTATTAACACTGTCATTATCAATTACTTCGATAAGCTTATTTATTAGTTTTTGCAGCGATGTACCTAACGATGCAGGATTTGCAAAGAAGGTAATAAAGACAAAGAAGGACCAATGCCGTAAAAGATTTAAAAATAAATGCAGGATTACACCCTCAAATTAGGAAATTGCCAGTTAGACCAGAGCAAAACCATCGGTAAATGGGAAGGCTGTGGGAGGGTCTGCTGTTGTCTGAGATCTCGCTATGGTAGTGCACTGCCATAGGGATGACTGGAGAGATCTTAGAAATGAGAATATTAAAAGTGACCTGGGTAAGCCAGTAGTGATCAACAGCTAGCTCAGCAACCAAGGAAAAACAAAAATAGAACCACCAAGTCCTACTTTCAGAAGGTTTCAAGTACTTCTCAGCCCTCACCAGCCATAACCCAGTTCCCAGAGAAAAGTGGTGATCGTGTTTATAACATTTTAAGTACTCATCAAAACGCAGTCTGGTGACTCTGCACTGAACGCCTTCCAGTTTGTGAAAATCTGGGGAATAGGCCTGAGGCTTCATCACCGAATCTGAGATGGTGCTGCTTTTCCCCATTTTGCTCTCCGCTTTCTGAATTTTCAAGTCACTCACTCTCTGTTTCTCCATCTGCACATCAGGGGAATCGTAGCAGCCACCAGCCTAATTCATGGGGATGGATGAGCTTTTAATGAGACAATATTTATATAGTGCTTTGGGCTGCTAGGGGAACTCTGGTATATAAATACCAACTACTCTCGGGGTAATATTAGCACAGTCTAGTGAATAAAATTAGGACTTTTATTAAGGATAGTTAATGAGAAAAATGGTCCTTCAGCAAAAGAGAATAAGGCAATTGGGATTACTCCTGAAAACATTAACTTATCCACTTTGTCATACTTCTGATTACTATGAACAGTGAAGACGGAAATAGGCAGGAACAGATGCAACTCAGAGATACTAGACCAGGGGACCATATTTACATCTGGGTGTTAATTTTGAATTTGACCTCTCAACAAGTAAAAGGACATATGAGGCTTCTTATCTACATTTAAAATATACATTAGTATATAAACACAATGGCAGAAAAACCGAATTGAGTAGCTCTTTCACTTTTCTTCTAGAGCCACACTCTCTTTTAAAAGCAGAAATGGAGAGCGGGAACATGAGGGAGGAAAAGGGAACGAGGCAAACCACGTGCACTGACAGAAAAGTTAACAGCAAGTGAGCACCGCGGTATCTCACGTCTGTTCCACGCTTCACAGTGGCCAAAGTGATGATTTCTTTTATTGTACAAAACAATCTCTGAGGTCAGTCTTGTCATATTATTCCCCATATCCGTCTGCTAGGACTTCAATAACAAGGCACCTGAAATTGGCTGGCTTAAAGAGCACATATTTATTTCTTTACAGTTGTGGAGACTGGAAGTCCAAAATCAAGATGTCAATATGGTTAGTATTTCGGAGGCCCTTTTCCCTCTGTCTTTACTTGTCTGTCTTCTGTGAGCGCTTGTGTCTCAACCTCTTCTTATACAAAGATACCAGTTAAATCTGCTTAGGACCTACCCTAATGACCTCATGTACTTTTGATGACCTTGTTAAAGAACTTATCTCCAACTGACATTTTGAGGTACCGGGACAAAAGGCCATGTTGGGGCCAACAGGTGGTGTAGTGGTTACGTACCTGGACTCCCATGTGGTTGACTACAGTTCAAGTCCCCAACCCAGTGCCTTGAAATTCATGCCAGGTGCACATGCATATGTTATAAAAATCCCAACGGGAGAAGGAATTGTGATGTGGCTATCCCTCTGGGAGGTGATTTCTTGCTTTCTGTCTCTCTGTCTCTCCAGAGAGTTCATGTGCCTTATAGCAAAACCCTCTCAAAAACAAAGGCACCTTGAGATAAAGAACTCAAGTATTTGATGGCCTGGCCTCAAGTCCTTAGTTCTGACTCATGAATCCTAAATCCTGTGGGACAGAAGGATTATAGGGTCTGGGTGTGAGAGAGAAGCCCTAATCAGAAATGCTTTTGCTTATCTTCAGAAGATAGATTGATTCAAATAAAGCTAGTCATACGAAAATTAATTATTTTAAGAAATGAAGTATTAGTTATATATTACTACTTGCCATTTACCATATCCCTAAACAACTAAAAAGAAACAAAGAGAAGCTTCACAAGTACCAGAAGTGAACAGAAATTATCCCCCATAGAAATAGATATCTGATAAGGTAGCTCATTGATTACAATCTATCTCTAGATTTTAAACTTAGGGAGATGGCATGGAAAGACACAGATTAACTAAAGATCAGTGGAGTAAGTTTTTATTATTTTTACTTTATCACAGACACCTAGGATTGAGAGCTTACTTCTTATCATACTATTTCTAACTCCATGTCCTTTGATAGGAATATATATTTCCATTTACTACTGCCAACACTAGGACTATGAAGGTATCTATTAGGAGGATCCAAATACCTAGATGAGTCTATCAGCTCAATATCTGGAAAATAGAGCAGAGATCTCCAGAAAGTATGTGAAGGCGAGTCTAGGTATCAGACTTAACAGCAGTTAGTTGAATCTCATTTTTCCCAAATTCATTCTTTACTCCTTTTGTCAAATGATTACCCCTTCCTTATTTTTGAAAAATTTGCTAGAGGGCATATGTGCTTGCTAGAGAGAGAGAGAAAGACAAAGAAACGAAAAAATAATAAAGCACCTTCCGTGGGGGATAATCGTGCCACAATCCTTTCTCCTCCATTTCTCCTTTCAAGATTTTGCACATACATATGCGCCCAGGGTATTTTTCAAGCTGCTGGATTCAAGACTCGAATTACACAGGTGATCACATGGGATCTAGCCACCTTAACTACCATGCCACTGGCTGGCTCCCTCCTTCCTTTTCATTTTGAAATGATTCTTTCTGTAAGCTTTGCATCTAGTCTACATCATTTTTATTGTTTTTATCTTTGAAAATCCGAGAGAAGAAGGACATGTCATTCCAATATGCCAAAAAGGCAAAGCAGGTATCATCAGACCAGTCTCAACTCTTAACTCACCCACTTACCAAGTTGCCAAGCCTTACTCTTATATATGCTCACCAAAATGTTTGTAAGTAATATTTATGCTAGCACTGTTTTCTTTTTTTAAAGCATTATTTATTTATTTAAGTCAATTTGTTATTGTTATTATTCTTATTTAATTTGACCAGAGAAAGGCAGAGAGAGAGAGAGAGAAAAGAAAGGGAGAAAGTAAGCCACTAGTTCCAGGACTCAAACCATGGTTGGCCATGTGGGAGTCCAGTGCCCCAGCTACCACTCCACCTGCCAGCCCCACCAGTACTACTTTCAATAGTCCGATTCAATTCAAATGTCTATCAATACTAAAATAAGTAAATAAATGGTAGTGTATTTGTAAATGGAATATTTAACAAGAATAAATGCACTATTGATACTGACAGAATCTCACAAACATAGTGATGAGAAAAAAAGAAAGCCTGACAAATAAGAGCTTAATATGCTATTATTTCATGTATATAAATCTGAAAAATAAGCAAAAACAACTTATGGTATTCAAAATCAAGACAGGGGTTACTTCCCTTTTTTAAAAGAATTATTTATTTGGGACCACCAGATGGCATAGCAGTTACATCACTAGACTCCCACATGGCCAACCACGGTTTGAGTTCCAGACTCAGTAGTTTGAAAAATCACACCAGATGCATGTGCATGCATGCCCAAGATCCCAGGAGGAGAATGGAGGAGAAGGGATTGCAATGTGGCTATTCCCCCTAGGGACACTCTCTCTTGTGAGTGCACACACCCTAAGGCAAAAACCTCTACAAAAGAATTATTTATTTTAACTTTATTTATTACCATTATTCTTACTTTTAAGCTTGTTATAGGGCACATGTGCTCACCAAAGGGAGACAGAGAGGGAGAAAAAGTGAGAAAGCAAGCCACTTGAGTCCTGGATCTGGGACTCAATCTGCTGTTGTCCATATGGGAATCCAATGCCTTAACCACCATGCCACTTGATGGTCCTAAGAGTTACTTCTATGGAGAGATACTAACTGGGAAGAACATGAAGGAACTGGAGCTAGAAATATTCTATTTCTCAATCTGGTGGTCATTACAAAGGTGTATTTATCTTGTAAAAAAATGAGTTGAGCTATGTACTCATGGTTCGTAAGTATTATTTTTACTCATTTTTCAAAAATTATTTACTTTTATTTATTATTGTCATTTTAAAAAATAACTATTGCATTTAATTTTATTTAGCATAATCATCATTATTATTTTAGTTAAACAAAGAAAGACAGATAGAGAGGGAAATTGAGAAAGCAAGTTGCCAAGTCCAGAACTCGAATGATGGTTAACCATGTGGGAGTCCAGTCCCTTAACAGCCATGCTATTTGCCGACCCCTATTATTGTCATTTTTTAAAATTCACCATGGAGAGACAGATAGAGAGAGGGAAAGTGAGAAAGCAAGCTGCCAGGTCCTCGACTTGAAATCCAGTCAGCTATGTGGGGCTCTAGCCCATTAGCAACCATGCCAACTAATGGCTCAATATATATTTCAATAACCAGTTAATATAAAAACTTTTTAGATAATTTTAATATGCAACCAGGGTTGACAATTACAAGACTATAATGTCCTTTATAATACCAGTTGTTTTTGTTTTTGTTTTGTTTTGATTTGTTTTGTTTTTATCATAGGGCACATGTGCTCACTAGAAAGAGACTGGGAAAGTGAGAAATCAGGAATGGCCATGCCGCGATACCTTCTCCACTCTCCTCTCAGGATTCTGGGCACACACACACATGTACCCCACATGATTTTCAAGCTGCTGGTTTGGGACTCGAACAGTGAAGATGGCCATATGGGATCCAGTATGCTAATCTTCACACAGTAATCTGCTAGCCCAAAACTGAACATTTTAGAAAGGCTTTTCTCAGACCTTCATCCTTGTTGAGGTTGAGTAAAACTAATGCCCTTCATGCTTATTTTGCTTCAACATCTCCTTTTCCCCCTCTCTTCTCACAAGTTCACCTTCAACAGAGAAAGTTTCCTCTGTTTGTTCTACCTGTTGCTTAATCTGGTGGTCAAAAGGTCACTGATTTGATCATACATGAACTATTTGATCAAGGAAACAAACATATCTTTTATATCCAGTGTTTATTCTTCCGCTTGTTCATTACTCGTTTCATAGATACTCAATAAAGAGAAGGAAGGAGGTCTTAATGATAATAACCTGGTGCCGCTGGAGGCCCTGGGCTTGTGCAAGCACACAGGGACGGGAGAACTGAGTGAGCGTGTACCACCATCTCAAGTAGCCTTTAGACTGCCTATCTCTCTGCACCTAATGGCAGCAGATAACAGGTAGTTTATTTACTTCTAATAGGAAAGAGTATGTTGGTGAAATCTACTCTCAAACCCAGCAAAAACACCAAACAGAATGCAAGACCAAGTTTAACAAGAAGGTGCTTCCTCCATGTTCTGCAGCTTTGAGTGCCTAGTCTAAATGTGCAAGTCAGGGCCAGGTTGCTTTGCTGGCCTTGTACTGTCAGCCCTTGGCAGTTTAGACAACAGAGTCCGAAAGACGTGTGTGAGTAAGGTCAGGAACACAACGCCTCCCATCGTCCAGATGGCACTTGAGACTGCAGGGTACTCATCTGACTGCCTCTCATACCTTCCAGAGACTTGATCTTGGAGCCTTTTTGAGAGTCACAAACTGAGGGAGAATTTAGAGCAAATACATTTATGACCACAAGGAATGTTTTATGTATTCTCAGAAGGAAGGTTGCTAATCATAGCACATCTACTGCAGCACTTCCACTGTGGCATGCACGCAGCAGATATAAGGTAATTGTGTTGTACAGTTCATAGGTCTGGTATAAAAAATGAGGGTTTGGGGCTAGCCGGTGGAATGGTGGTTGAGGTGCTGGACTTCCAGATCCTGACTACAATTCAAGTCCTGGGCCTGGTGGCTTGCTTTCTCACTTACCCTCTCTCTATCTCTCTCTGGTCAAATTAATAATAATAATAATCATCATCATCATCAATTAAATTAAAATAAATTATTTTTAAAAAGAAATGAGGCTTGTGGATGATTGCATTTTATACTTCACTCTGTATAATTAGCAAAGGTGGTGTTTGTATATTAAGAAGGGAACTGCTTCAAATGCAGTCCCAACTCCTTCACGAGGAAAGGAAAACCATTTTTATGTAGTCAAGCTGCCATGATTGAACTGAAGGTAATAAGTGTGATAAGAAACTACAAAACACAATTTTTTATTAACCAGCTGGAAGTCTGAAAGGTAATAAGATTTCTTGGAGAAATTGTCTGAAAAATTTGTGAAGTTTGCTTATGCTTTGAATCTAACATTCTTTTAACTAATAAAATGTAATTTTAATCTCCTAAGATTTTAAAAATTCTTCTAATACAAACGTACATAAAGTAAATAAAAGTAGATTCTCTCTCTCTCTCTCTTTCTCTCTCTCCCTTGGAAAATCTGTATATTTCTAAGTAAATATAAGAAATTTCAATGGGTTCATAAGTTTTTATAAATTTATAATTATAAACATATGTTGCAATCGATTAAATGTTTTATAGAAATTATTAATTCACATAATAACCAGTACTGGGAAAAATCTATTCTGCTAATGAAAATTATTTTTTAGGGGTCAGTCTGAGTCTTGGTGGTTAAAAGAGATAGACCAGGTGGTTTCAGGCTTGGACTCAACAGCTTGAAAAACAGGCTGGGTGCAAATACGTGCATTCCCCCAAACCAAAAAGACAAGAGACAGAGGAGAAAGGACTGCAGTGTGCCTGTTCTCTATGGGGACAGGATGGTGCATTTTTCTTCTCCTTCTCCACCTCTTAGACATATTTTTGTATTCATATTTAATAGCAATTTATCACTGAATGATATCAGAGAAATAAAAAAATCATGGAAAAATGGAATTAAAGTAACTTTTAATTTGGGTACAAATTAAGTTTTTTTCTTCTTTTTTTTGGAGAGATTTTTGCTATAGCGTGCATGTGCTCGCCAGACAGACAGAGAGACAGAAAGAGAGAAATCACCCCCCCCAGAGGGGATGGCCACGCCGCAGTCCCTTCTCCTCCATTCTCCTCCCAGGATCTTGGGCATGCACACACACATGCCCGGCATGAGTTTAAGCCGCTGGGTCCAGGACTCGAACCGCGGTCAACTACATGGGATTCCAGCGACATAGCAATTACCCTAACTGCTGGTCCCTTTGGTACAAATAAAGGTCTCACAGTGACCCTAAGATTAAGCAGTTAGACAGATTTATTGACTAGATTTTAAAGGGTGGTTAACTCTGATATTTGGAAGGTCTTCCAGAAAGAGGAGGCAACATGGCAAATCCATAAAACCATGTATCCAAAATGTGACCCACGGACAACCTGCATGAAAATCATCTTAAGAAAATAAAATTTAGGCCATCTGGTGATGTGGTGGTTGGGATAGTTGAATTCCACATGGTCAATGAAATGGTTTGAGTCCCAGACCCAGCGGCTTGAGAAACATGCTAGGTACATGTATGTATTTGCCCAATATCACTAAAGGAGAAATGGAGATGGGATTAGGGCATGACCATTACCCATAGCAGTACTTTCTCACCTTTTCTCTCTCTCTCTGTATATCTCTGTCTAACGAGTACATGTGCCCTCTAGTAAATACACACACACACACACATATATATGTGTGTGTGTATATATATATATATATATAGAGAGAGAGAGAGAGAGAGTTTTTTTTTTTTAAAGTAAGATTTTTCCATAGGGTGCATGTGCTCTCAGAGAGACAGAGAGACAGAAGCAAGAAATCACCCCCCAGGAGGGATGGTCATACCATAATCCATTCTCCTCCATTCTCCTCTCAGGATTTTGGGCACACACACACACACACACACACACACACACACACATGCCCAGGATGAGTTTTAAGTTGCCAGGTCCAGGACTCAAACTGTGGTCCGCTACATGGGAGTACAGTGATATAAACATTATGCCATCTGTTGGTCCTATTCCCTTGGAAATTTTTTAAAAAAGAAAAAGAACAAAAATTGTTGTTACACGCTAAGGTTCAGACTCAGTAAGTCTAAAGGGATGCCTCAAAGTAAGTTATTTTTATTTTCTTTAGTAAAATGCTTAAAATTTTAATTGACATAACAATACATAGGGTACAGTGTATAAATGTAATATGTTACGTTCAAATCAGGATAATTAGCATATCCATCACCTCAAACATTTGTCATTACTTTGTGTCTGGAGCATTTAAAATCCTCTCTTTTAGCTATCTTGAAATATACAACAAACAATTGTTAACTGTAGTCATTCTAGTGTACCATAGAGCATTAGAAATTATGCTATCCAGATCATTGTAATGTCGCATCCATTAATCAACATTCCCCTATCAGTCCTCTCCTCTACCCTGTCCAGCCTCTAGTAACCACTATTCTAGTCTCTTCTTCTGAGGCCAATTATTTTAGCTTTCATATGATAAAGAATATGTGATATCTCGTTGACATGCTGATTTCCTTTATTTTAGATGTAAACCCAGTAGTGGAATTACTGGATCATAGGTAGTTCTATTTTTAGCTTTCTGAGGAAACTCCATATTGTTTTTTGTAATACCTGCTCTAGTTTACATTCCTACCAACAGTGTACAATATACATATTTTGATACCACACCAAAACCGTCATGTTCATAAAAAAATAGAATGCAAATATTACGTTCAAATTTAATAGAAATGGAGCGGCCTGGGCAAGAGCCTTGAAACAGCAGATTGAAAACAGATGGTGAACTTCCTTGAATATCAGAATATAGAGTGTGGACTTTTTCTGTAAACACAAGAAAACTCATGAAACCACTTGTGCAGAGGAGTGACAAGCTTCAAGTAAGCTCCTCTGATTCAGGATGGAACAACAGTGAGAGTGGAATGAGCACTGACAGAAGCAGCAGAAAGTGAAGCGGCTACTCCAATTGTCCAGACATGGAGAATAAGGTCAGATGCAAATGGAACGTAAGAAGCTAAAAGGAAATAAATCAATACTGATCAAATGAAAAACAAACTACACTGTTTACAATAGGTAACAGAAAATTCCTAGGCCACCCTGTCACCAAGTTCAGAGCAAGATGTACATAAGATCATTCTCTGACCACAAAATGCTAAATTTTCCTTCCTCTGTCACCTTTTCCTAATTGATCACTATTTTGTTTTAACCAGTGATTACCCTAGTATTGTTTAATTTTACCTGTTTTAGATCAAAATTATTAAGAATTCCAATCATGGGACCATCAGGTGACATGGTAGGTAAGGCGCTGGACTTCCACATGGCCAATTGCAGTTTGAGTCCTGGACATGGCGGCTTGCCTTCTCACTTCCCCTTTCTCTCTATGTGTCTCTTTCTGGACAAATTTAAAAAATGATAATACATAAAAATAAATAAATAAATAGGAATTCTAATTACACACAGAATATTCCAGACTTTTTATTAGCATCCAATCAATTTTTGGCCTCCACTTTCTGATTCCCTCTTCAGAATCATCCATGACAGGCCTCAACCCAGTAAGAAGCCCCCTCTAACTCCCCTCACTAAAATGCTTCTGAGATTTTCCTATGTGAACTTCCTTACTACAACAAACTAAATAAACCTAACTTTACTCTAGTGCAGATATGTTCCTAGTGATTTTTAGTTAGTGGTTTTCAATATATAAAGAACATCAACAAAATAAATAAATAAATAAATAAAATTAATTGACCGAAGACAGACTAGAAGTGATTATAAAGTTTGGAGCCCAACTAAGCATAATAGTATCAACAGTAGAAGAAGAGATGAGGGAAATACAAGCTGATTTTAGACTTGTTGAACTTGAAGGGACAGCATAATAGTCAAGAGAAAACGTCATGCAGTCAACATGTTTATGGGCCTTCAGCAGGGGAGGAATTGTCAAAGAAGACAGAATGAAGACTCTTGCACAGAGGTAATTATTTGAAATTTTTAGAAAGATTTTTGTTACAGAGTATGTGCACTTGCCAGAGAAAAAGACAGAGAGGTGGAAAGTAAGAAATCACTCCCCCGGAGGGATGGCTACGCTGCAGTCCCTTCTCCTCCATTCTCCTCTCAGATCCTCAGCATGCACGCACATGTGCCTGGCATGAATTTTAAGGTGCTGAGTCTAAGACTTGAACCACGATTGACTACATGGGAGTCCAGTGATGTAACCATTATGCCATCTGCTGGTCCCGGTAATTACTGAAATTTTAATGTGCACAGAATCTTATGGGAAAAGGAATGTGGAATAAAATGGCAGTCTTTCCAGCTGCAGTGGTGCGTGCTACAGACGCTGTCTCCAGGTTGAGACCCCATGGAAGGGCCAGGTTCAGTCTCCAGTCTAACCTAATGGTCAGGCATACTGTGTGTACTCCCAGAAATTTGGGGAGGCTGAGGCAGGAGGATCCTGAGCTTCAGACTGGCCAAAGCAATGTAAAAGACCCTATTTGAAAAAAGAGCTGGTGCCGCTAGCAGGTGGCATAAGGCTCTGGACTCCCACATGTCTGAATACAGTTTGAGTCACCCAGCCGGTGGCTTGAAACTCACACTGGGCACATGTGCATGCATGTTCAAAATCCTAAGAGGAGAATGGAGGAGAAGGGATTGTGGCATGGCCATACTCCCTCAGAGGTGATTTTTCAGTTTTCTCTCTCTGTCTCTCTCTGTCTCTGGTGAGTGTATGTGCCTTATAGAAAAAAAATCTTTCTAAAAAAACAACAAAACAAAACAAAACAAAAGAGCTGGCTTTGGTGATGCACATCTTTAGTTTCAGATGGGAAGCTGAAGCAGGAGGACCATGACATGGTTCTGTCCTAACTCCTCTCCCCCTCAAAAAAGTGACCAAGTGACCAAGCATGTGGTAGGACATACTCAGGGACATAAAAGCCACTCCTTGGATGTTGCCAGCCATCTTTAATCTATGCAATATCCCACTTCCTGTCTACACTAAAGCAGCATTAAAAGATTCTTAGTATAGCACTTCCTATGGTTTTTAACCAAGCAACTTCTTTGCACAGCATCACTAGGTAGATTTTTTAATTTACATTTAATCTTATACATCTTTACAGCCTGATAAGTTATTTTTCCATTGCTAGATAGATTAACAAGGCATTATCTAGATCAGAAAACTAGAAGAGCAATGGTCTCGTCTGCCCTGTATTTTCAGCGTAAGATCTAGCACATTATACAGACATTCAGTATACTCATAGACATTCAATGAGTGAAGAAGAGAGACAACAGCATTTATAGCTAGTGGTCTACAAAATGCTGGGCATTTAGCCTCCTTCTCTTCACAATTCTAACTCAGAACAGTGGCGATTGTTCCTAGTGACACGAAAAAAAAAGGCAAAGATAATGTTAATTTTATAATAAATACAATAGAAACCTAAAAAACCAGGCACACTGAATCTGAGAAACATTACTATTTATAATATATACCTCAGACAAAGAGACCCAGGTTCAAAACACAGTTCCGCTACTCAGTATCTCTTAAACTCAGAGTCTCCACTTCCTCCCCAGTGAGTTGAGAAAAATAAAGTCTATCTCTTAGGATTGTCATGATGATCAAATAGGTCAGATTAGGGGGATGACTCCATGGTCTAGTGGTTAAGAGAGCCAGATGACTGATCATGGTTTGAATCCCAGTAATGGAGTCTTAGAAAATATGCCAGGCATATGTGTGTGCATGCCCCAACCTGACAGAATGAAGAAATGGAGGAAAAAGGATTGCAGCATTACCATGCCCTACTGGGGGTCTCTCTCTCACTTTCTGGTAAGTGCACATACACTCTGGCAATTAAAAAATAAATCAATATATGTAAAGCATTTGGCATATGGATGATGATTAATAAACAATAGTGAAAGACACAGCAACAGCAAAACCATAATGAGGCTGCATCTCAAACTTAGTACAGCCACTATTACAAACAAAAATTTAAAAAAAAAATACAGAAATACCAAATGTTGATGAAGAGGTGGAGAAACAAACTCTTGTGTACTGTAAGTATGCAAAACAATATGACAGTTTCTCAAAAATTAAAAATAGAACTACAGAATGATGTAATAATTCCACTTCTGGGTATATAGCCAAAAGAATAAAAATAAATATTTGTCATCCATGTTAACAGTGGCATTATTCCCAATGATCAAAAGGTAGAAGCAATGCAAGTGTCCATCAAGGGTTGGATGGATTAACAAAATCTGGTCTCTACATATAATGGAATTTTAGCCTTTATAAAAAGAAGGACATTCTTGGTCAGCTAATGAAATGGTAGCTAAGGTAGCTGGATCCAAGGCCAACTGTATAGTTCAAATCCTGAATCCAGCAGCTTGAGAAACATGCTGGGTATGAGTACATGCACACCTAAAACCTGAAAGAATGTGGAAATAGAGGAGAAAGGATTGTGACATGATCATGCCTTATGGGGAGTCCTTTCTCATTTTCCCTCTTTCTCTCTGTTTCACTCTCTCTGTCTCTCTCCAGTGAGTTCACATAC
Source organism: Tupaia belangeri chinensis (assembly GCF_000334495.1). Classification (NCBI taxonomy): domain Eukaryota; kingdom Metazoa; phylum Chordata; class Mammalia; order Scandentia; family Tupaiidae; genus Tupaia; species Tupaia belangeri. Next base: position 81,711 of record NW_006159898.1, on the reverse strand, counting down.
CCTCTGGCAAGTTTTTAAAAAGAAAAAGAAAATGAAGGAATTTCTGGCTCAGCCATAGTGATGCAGGCAGTAGGGCACTACTGCATGATGCTGGAGACCATACTGGGATCCTCTCAAAGTTCGTGGCAAATGCATATTATGAAATATTATGCATGAATTTTTTTTTCAAATTTTTGCACCAAAATAGACTTATTTTTTAATTCCATTCTTGGGTTAAAGTGCCCTCTCTAATTGGAAGGCTCTGGGTTTGCCAAGTCTACTGGAATAGATATACCCATGACCCCTAATGGCTGCAATGTTGGAGGGAAGATGCAATGTGAGAATCCTGTTAACAGTCTCTCTCTCTCTCTCTCTCTCCCTTCCTCCCTCCCTCTCTTATAAAAGAGAAGAGGAAAGTCTAAATATGCTACAAAAATGGACAGAACGTGAGGACATTGTGTGAAGTGAGATGAGACAGCCATAAAAGGATACTACATGTCCACTTATAAGCAGTATCTGGAATAGTCAAATTCTAAAGACAAAATAGAATGTATATTGCTGGGGTTAGGTAGGGAGGAGAGGTGGGGAGTTGTCACTAACGGGTTACAACCTCACTCTGGCAAGATCAAGCGAGTTCCGGAGCCTGGATGCACAACAAAGTGACTGCAAATGACTGAACTGACACTTAAAATAATTAAGATGGCAAATTCTGTGTTATGTGCATTTTACCATAATTTAGTAAAACAAATACAGCAGCAATTAACACAGAATGACAGAACAGAATGAGCTGTGTCCAGCAGAGGTCACCCTCACTTAGGGCCAGACTAAGTTCATAACTGCCCAATAGTATGTCTCTTCACAGCAGTGTCCCCAGCTGTGGTTTTGTTCAGCACCCTCAATGAGATTGAAGGAAGATAATGACCAGGAAATAAGGAAGGCACTTACATAACTTCAGAAAAAGTTGTTTTTCTCAGAATTATTCCCCATAGAAAGGAGGCACCTGGTTTAGTGGTCCAAAACTTTGTTTAGAAAACAAGAAACAGGAAGACCAAAGAGCTGATTTTTATATTAAAACAGTTAGGAAGATGAACAGATGTTATAGAAAGAATATGATGTAAGAAAAGAGAAACTTCTAAAGGAAGAAAGCAAACAGAGAACTCCAAACACATGAAAGAAGAATGATCAGGAAAGCAAGCCACACTTCTGTATGCGTGGAAGAGTAGGTCTTTCAGGGCCGCCAGGGAAGTTCTAACTGCAGAGCAGCATCTGGGTTCTGCACATTGGACTGGAACATAGCACATCACACGCCATCCTTCCTGGTTGTTAGGAGAACTCTGTCATGGCCTACCAGCTTCTCAGGTACATCCTGACACAGGAAAGGAAAAGATAAACAAGTTTGGTGATTAAGATGTCAATGTCAGGCTTGGAGAGAACAGTTTGGGTATGTCGGTAGGATTTGAAGTTATATTCATTACAAGAGATTAAAGAAAGAGTGAAATGAAAAACTGAAAGGAACAGATAGTGATCACGCTTATAAGAAAGTTGTTTTGAAAGGAAAAAGAGAAAGAAGATATTCGTCTTAGAGGTCAGAAGGGACTAACACGAAAGATAGCAATGTTTTCTTTCCTACTGCAATAGGTCACATAAGGCCCCCACTTCCCATGATATCCATGCCCTAAGCCTCAGAGCATGTGGTTATCTTACACTAGGTGACAAAAGGGACTTTACAGATGTGATTAAGGTAAAGGAACTTGATTTAGAAAGATTATCCAAGTGGACCCAATATAATCTATATGAAATCCTTAAAAGTTTATCCAAGTAGACCCAAAATAATCTATATGAAATCCTTAAAAGTGGAACCAGTAGATGGCATAATGGTTACGTTGCTGGACTCCCATGTAGTCAACCATGGTTCCAGTCCTGGACCTGGCAGCTTAAAACTCATACCAGGCACATGTGTTTGCACATCCAAAATCCCAAGAGGAGAACAGAGGAGAAAGAATTGCAGGGTGGCTATCCCCCCGGGGGTGAGTTCTCACTTTCCCGTCTCTCTTTTTCTCTCTCTCCGGCAAACACATGCATCCAAAGTCAAAAATCTCTCTTTAAAAAAAAAAAAAAAAAAAAAAAAAACCTTAAAAATAGAGAACATTTTGTGTCTGTGTCAGAAATGCTACATTGTTAGATTTGCAGATAGAGCCATGGGGCCATGAACCAAAGGCAAGAGATCACTAGTAGTTGGGGAGACAAGGAAACAGATTGTACTTGAAGTCTCCAGTAGGAACTAGTCCTGCCAATATTCTGATTTTAGTAGAGTAGAACCCATGCTGGATATCTGGCCCCCAAAACTATAAAGTAATAAATTTCCATTGTTTTAAGTCAGTACATTTATGGCAATTTTTTTATAGAGGTAATAAAATGTGAAGACACTGCCTTATAAGAAAGCCTCATCAAATTGTAAAATTATATTGTAGTGTAGTATACAAAATCACTTTAATTGGTATAGTATTAACTAAAGCATTAAAATAAGGATAATAAATACACTTTCTATATATCAAAGTGCTACACCTACACCAGTTATTCCAGCCATGAAAAGACTGAATATCTATTTAGTTTTAATAGGTTTCTTGAAAATAGGAGAATATTAGTCTTAATTTACTAAAATAAATAAATACCACAAAAAGGAAAGGGGAAGAAAGCATCTTTTAACAGAAAACAAACAAATAAACAAAAAAACACTGCTTCTGGGGCCAGCTGGTGGCATGGTGGTGAAAGAAGCTAGATCCCATTGGTCAACAATGCAGTTCAAGTCCTAGACCCAGTGACCTGAGAAACATACCAGGTCCATGTGCATTCCTGGAATCCCAACAGGAGAAATGGAGGAGAAAGGACTGTAGTGTGGCCATTCCTCACGGGAGGTGGTTACTCACTCCCCAGGCCCCCCTCCCACCACTACTACCAGCACACACACCCTCATTTCACTCTTTCTTTGATCTCTTGTAATTAATATAGCACATCCTCTAGCAAACATTTTTTTAAAAATTATTGTTCTGAATCAGAAGTATTTAACATTTATTCAAGACATATTTATTGAATGCCTTCCCTGTGTCCTCTTCTATAGAAGGTTGTGTCAATAGAACAAAAGCTATGCTGGACAACTCCAAAAGAGAACAGCATTCTAGTGGTGGATTATAATAATAAAAATATGTCATATGATAAGTACCTGAATGAAGGACAAAATGGCATTCAGGGACATGGGGTGATTGAAAGGATGCTAATACCAAGGATAGATAGGGAAAATATTTCTGAAAGGTATGCCAAGAGGATTCACTTGAATAAAGCAAAGGGCACATATATGAAGATTTAGGAATATATATTCCAGACAGAGGGAATAGTAAGTGCAAAGGCTCTGGGGTATGCATACATTTGGTGAGGTAAGGGCAAGCCATGCACTGTATGAAGAACAATGTGAAGGACAAGTGGTAGGAAATGAGCTTAGAAAGGAATGTGTGTATGGGGGAGGCAGATGACATAGACTCGATAGCCATTTTTAAGACATTAACTTTTACCCTAAGATTTGAAGCCATTGGAAATAAGGTTTTGAACAGAGCTGAAATGATCCAACTTAAATATTGAAAGAACCACTCTGAGTGCTTCGTTAAAACTAATTGAGGGAGGAGTTGAAGCTAACACATGAAAAAAGAATTCAGTTAGAACTGGAAATTATGGAGACTTAGATGATGGTGGTAACCTTGGAGGAGGAAGTGGTAGAGTTCCAGAAGTGACCAGTCTGGCTGACAGATTGGAAATGATTTATGAAATAAATAGATACAAGAAACAATAGTGCCTCCAACATTTAGGATGTGAACAACTGCAAAGTTGAATTGCCAGTCTGAAGAGGTCATACCAGACAACATGATCAGCTACCATTTGGCTCTAGGGAAGCATTCCCAGCCACCTGGCCAATTCCAGATGCCCTTTTCCATTGTCTCCTCTTGGCCCCGCCTATGTATCCTGTGCCAGCCAGCCTGATACCCTCATCTTTTCCATTATCTATACTATAACCAGTCCAAGGACACAAACGCTCTTGGTATTGCCACATCCAGTCTGAGGAATGGAAGCAGAGGAGAAACAGCATAGTTTTTTCCTTTCAAATTCCTCTCAGAATATTCTCTCATAATAAGTAAAAAAAAGTAATCTCTGGGTGCCGTTGGCGGTGATAGGTGTTGGAAAACTTAGATCCTGAAAGGTATGTTGGCTATATCTAGTTCCTCTGCAAAAAACATGGTAGTACTTATTTCTCTCATTCTCAGCTTTGAAGCTTTTTTTTTTTTGAAGAGTTTTTTTTGCGCGTGCGCTCGCCAGACAGACTGAGAGAGACAGAAAGCGAGAACTCACCCCCCAGAGGAGATAGCCACACCGCAATCCCTTCTCCTCCATTCTCCTCTCGGGATCTTGGGCACACACGCACACACGCCCGGCGTGACTTTAAGCCGCCGGGTCTGGGACTCGAACCATGGTTGACTACGAGGGAGTCCAGCAACATAGCCATTATGCTAGCTGCTGGTCCCGAAGCTTTAATGAAAATACGGAAGAAATAGGAAAAGTACCTTTCCACATCATGCAAAATACGTAATATCATGTAGCCAATAGAATACCAATTATAAATTAATGAAAAAGTGGCTTATCCCAAATATAATAATGGGAAAATTGTAAAGTCTATTACAAAAGAAATACTACTATATAAATATGCAATAACAATATGAAAAATATAGAGGGACCAGCAATTAGTATAATGGCTATGTCATTGGACTCCCATGTAGTCAACTGCAGTTCGAGTCCCGGACCCGGTGGCTTAAACTCATGCCGGGCGTGTGTGCGTGTGTGCCCAAGATCCCGAGAGGAGAATGGAGGAGAAGGGATTGCTGCGTGGCCATCCCCCCTGGGGGGTGATTTCTCGCTTTCTGTCTCTCTGTCTCTCCGGCAAGCACATGCGCCCTATAGAAAAAACCATTCAGAAAAAAAAAACATAAAAAATATCTAATATTTTGAAAAAATACATTAAAATGTCTAACATTAATGAAAGGAATACAAATTGAAATAACAAGATACCTTCTCCCTATTATATTGGATGTGATTAAAGGAATCACTCCTCTATTGTTGTATGCAGTGGAAGTTTGGTAGGGCATCTATCATTTGGTACACATTTATGAGCTCTAAAATCTCATTTTAAAAAATTAACAAAAGAATGACAGAATATACATAAGGATTTATATCTAGTATTATATGTAAAAGTAAACACATGGAAGTCAAAAAGTAGAGGGAACCAGCAGTTAGCGTAATGGCTGTTGCTGGACTCCCACGTAGTCGACCGTGGTTCGTCTCAGACCTGGCGGCTTAAATTCACGCCGGCCGCGTGTGCGTGCGTGCCCAAGATCCTGAGAGGAGAATGGAGGAGAAGGGACTGTGGTGTGGCCATCCCCCCTGGGGGGGATTTCTTGCTTTATATCTCTCTGTCTCTCTCTGTCTTTCTGGTGAGCACATGCGCCCTAAAGCAAAAACCTCTCAAAAAAAAAAAAAAAGTAGAGGAATGATTTAAGTCAATCAGTCACAGAACACCTACATAATAAAATATCATACATTATTTAAATTTTATATATATATAGAGAGAGAGACTCTTGCAATGCAAAATTTATATTGCAAAAAAAGCTTAGATTTAAAAATTGTTTTAAATCAAAATAAACTTGAACTTTAATTCTATTTTTCTATGAAGCTTTTAAGTTCCCTCACGTATATATACAGAACGAAAGATGCAAAGGTACAATGCATTGTCGAGTAACAAAAAACATTGGAAAATAATAGACATAATGTGTCTAGCCAGCCAGTGGCATGGTGAATGAGCAACTGGATCCCCCATGACCAACTGTGCAGTTCAAATCCTGAACCTGGCTTTTGGAAAGCACTCTGGCCATGAGTGTGTGCATGTCCAAAATTCCAAGAGGACAATGGAGACGGGATTATGACAGCCAAACCGCCAAGGGGTGCTTTCTCATGCTCTCTCTCTCCCCCACGCTGTCTTCTTTTCTATGTCTCCATGGTGAGTGCATGTATCCTATAGTAAAATGTTTGAAATAATAAACAAATAAATAAACATAACATGACCACATATTTAGTGTACATACATTTATAGAATTAGTATAAATGTGTACACACACTGCCCATAGCATTAGTAGCTTTGTTTCCTTCATTTTCTAAATTTCTCTATGACAATACATTGATTAAAAAATCAAAGTTATGTAGATATTGTTTACAGAGGGTTTGTATTAAAATGTTCATGGCATAACGTTGACTAAAAGGAGAATAGAAAATTATGCATACAAAATGATTGTAAGTAGAAAAGAAATTTCTGAGTAAAAAGTTCTAAGAAAATGCACTAAAATATTCACCATGATGATTTCTAGGTAGTAATTTTTAAAATATTTTATAATTTTCCTACATCAAGCATGTATTATCTTCATAATCAAAAAGAAAGTTATTCTAGCACATTTTATTGTTTGTATTGTTCTGCTTGTCTCCCCAGCCAGATTGCTTTATAAATTTAAGTCTGGGAAGAAACCTGATTCTTATTGTCCCTTTCTTTTTACTTTTTATCTCACACTGCTTTACTTAAGAAAAAGAAAAAGAAAAAAGCCTTGCAGTTAATTGATTTCCCACTTCATCTTTGTCTTTACACCAAGCTCACATGCTTATCTTCAATCCAGCCCTTGTTGATACTTTATTTCTGTCTCCTTTATTTCATCCTGGGTTGATTGTTCTGAAATATGATTCATTATTCTGCAGCATGACCATTAATCACAACAGAAAAAAAAAAAAAGCTGTGCAGGTAGGTGTAGAAAAATATGGATCTTTATAACGCAATGTCTAATATCAATATCCACAAAGGGATTTCTCTGTGGAAAGGATATCATCTAGCTAAAGAAACAAAGATCAAGTTTCTGACATGCTGAGGATAAAAAACAGGAGTCATGACTATTAAGTCCTAGCAGGAGGGAGGCAGAGCTCTGAGTCACCAAACAAGATTAGTTCCTCAAGGAAATCTGTAAAATTAAGTCTATAAAAGCTAGTCCAGCTGGTTAATTAGCACACTGTACGACAGATTATGTTTTATAGTTAGACCTTTATATTCTAAGCTACAGCCTAATAAGTCAAATTAATTACATTATCAAGGACTTGATGATTTCTCTTTCTCTTAGGAGGTCACTGCCAGTCACTAAACTTGCATGTATACAAGTCAGCAATTTTTGTTATATGCCTGATTTCTCGGACCTCTGTGCTAAAGCATTCGCAAATAGTGAAATTCATGTAGGACTGCTCACATGGAGAACGCTACCCTCAGACCCCAACTAGTGGCGGCCAAAGGAAATGATTCATTTATTAAGGTAATTACAGGCTATGAAACAGCTGGTTATGGGCTCATTCTCCTGGCCTGAGCTACTTTCTAACATCTGCTAGTATGAGCAGAGAAAGTCACTGACTTATTCAAGTATCCTCTCCCAGACAGGAAAAACGTTATATTACACAGAGCTTAGGCTGTTTGGTCAGAACAACAAACAAGAGATCACAAAGGTTGAGGAGTCAGGACGACCCATACAAGAACATGAATAGGCCCATATCCTGAAGATTTCATGATATCTTTAACTAACCCAAAACCTACATGATGTTTGCCATTCTACAATGTAGGCGCCATTGCCAACAGTTCCAAGTTGGTGATGACGATGGCGATATGTCTTTTAATTGCTTCGGCTCTCCAGTCCTATTTCATCATAGTCTGCATTAACATTTTGTTTTATATAATTAATCTCTCTCTCCCTTTTGTACACACACACACACACAAAGATGAACTCTTCTTTTTTTCTGATTATGTTTTGTTTTTATTTTTTATTTTCTAGTATTTCCCGATGCTGTTTCATTGGCTTCATCCTTGGTGCAGCCACTTCTTCCTGTCAGAATGTATTCACTCTGTACTTAGAGCTCCCGCAAGCCTTTTCACCAACGCTGCCCTCTTGTTTCCAAGTGGATGTTGTTTATAAGACGAGTCAGTCAGTTTGGTTGCCAAGAAAGATTGTGAGACTCCATCTGCCTGAGTTCTAATTTGTTTTGCCACTTACTAGTTGTGTGACCTAAGTATGTAACCACTCTCTGCCCCACTTTTCCTTCTGTAAATTAAGGGTGATGATAATATCTTACAAGATTATTATGAAAATTAAATTATGTAACACACTGAAAAGCACTTAGAGACCTGTCTGAAAACAGTATGGAGAACACTTGTTCATCATGCTTGGTATTTCGTCCAGGCAGACATAAAACCATCTCAGCTGCTCCCAAATGTTTCCCTCCCTTTTCACCAAAGAGTAGTTCAATCTTATTAGTGAATTTAGTAACAACAAGTGGTATCTCCTTCCCTCTGCTTTCCCCTTTGAGAGTGAGGTTTTTAGCTAAAGGAAAGCAGAAGGCCCCTTTTGTATTTTAACTTCCAATTCAGTCTTTATCATTTGAAGTGATGATGTTTTAGCCTCCATCTGCTACTCTTTCCTTTATTTTTTTATTACTGTGAGCTCAGGGTAGGATAATGACAGTAGGGAGAATGCTATTCGATAGACCTTGTTGGCGACCCAAGCATACATTCAACATAACATTTTAGCTAATACCATTTTTACCTGTCAGCTACTACAGAAAGTTATACTTGAATTTTTCTCTTTCAGCATTGAACCACTCTCTTTTGTTCATTTGCTTTTATTTTGCTAGAAGGTTTATCCACTGGCCAGAGGGTGACAGAGAGAGAAAGGAAAAGGAGAAAGCACCACCCATGAGGTGTGGCCACAATGCTATCCGTTCTCCCCATCTCTCCTTTTGAGATTTTGGGCATGCATGCACACACACGCAGTGTGTTTCTTACTCTCCCCTACCCGACTCCAGTAAGTACACCCATCCTTTGGCAAATTAAAATAAATAGTAGCTACTGTAAGAATAAAATGAGATCACACTTTAAAACTTCCTAAAATGCTGACTGGCAGATAGTAAGTGCTCCAAAAAGCAACTTTTATTAATTTGACCAACACAAAACTATCTCTACCCAACGCACTATTTGTGAGGAAAATATTTGAAGCTGAGATCACAAAAAGAAAAATCAATCATGTCTTCTGATGCTCTCGTCCCAAAAAAGTTAATAAAGAGATTCAACAGTCCATTCAAAACTGCCTATCTCAACTATAAATATTCATCCTTATATTTGTGGAGCAAATTATAATCTGGTTCACTCTGAGTGATTTGAAATATGTATGATTTCTTTCAGAGTTTGGTCACTCTCGGTTAATCCTGCAACAATGTGACATCCACTGACTCGACTCAAGTGCTCTGTCTCACATTCCCAGGGCATAGCTTTTAAGAAGATATTTAAGATATACAAAATTTTAAACTGCTAACTTCATCCACATGGTAGGAGGTACAATGATATGAATAAATCATAATTAAATAACATTGTTAGGACAATTAGCAATCTTACCACTGTTATAAAACTCAAAGAATCTTACTGCTGCTTAAAGAAATCTATAATGACAATGATTCAAAAAGAATTTTAAAAATTGGATTTGATCTGAATAAACTGTGAGGATGCTAAGCAAGGGCTAGGCTTTTAAGACTTCCATTTCCAATTATTTTATGAGAAAGGCATCCTTGAGAGTTCTGTTGTTTGAAGGCTTGAATTATATTGCACATCGAATTACCTCATCTTCTAGGATCAATAAACCACTTCAAGCTTTAGAACTGGGTTCTTCTTTCAAGCCAGGAATATAATGGTATGACACAGCAAATTGCCTAAGGAAGAAGATAACACTAGAAAAGGAAAGTCCGCAGCAATTCAATGCCAAGACCATTAACATTTGTTAAGGACAAGGGAGGTACCCTAGCAACTCAGGGTGCATCCAATAAGTAGATCTGTATATATTCTGACCTTTCATGAGGGAAAAAGGAGTTGAAGGAAAACTATAAAGGGCAGAGATTTACACACACTTTGGAAAAGATATTTTCTACCAAAGCTCTGATAAATATTTGCTGTATTTTTAGATTTCATGCTTGTGCTTTTTCTTGAAAATTTCATGCTGTGTTTTGCCACTGTGAGAGTGAGGATGAAAGTTCAAGTGCTATTTTATTGAATAGCTGAAGTTAGGGTCAGGACAGAGATACACAATTCATAAATCGGCTTTTCTTAATCAAAACTGCCTATTTGAGAATGTATATCCACAGAAATACTGTGAGGCTTTTTAATAATTTCTATCCTATGGTGAAATTGAACAGTTAGTTAACCAACTGAAAAACAGACAGCTCAATTGTGCTTTTAAAGTTTTAAGATTACCTCAATTGATGGGGCCAAACAGATGGAACTAAAATATTCAATATTTAATCTGCTTCTTCCTATAAGTATTCAAGATTATCATAGCCAACAAGGCAGAGTAACTGGGTAGGCAATACTGGTTTCTATGTGAAAGAAGTTTTGTCTTTTTTAATATGCACTAGATTTATCAGTGCATACACTATCAAGGAGGTTTGTAAGGCAAATGAGGATATGGGATGTACTCTAAACTCACATTGAATTTGGTAACCCCTAAGCCTAAACTTATATCTAAGGCTGTAGCCAATTTGATTATTATTCTGTCTCTTATACTCTTGCTGATTAGACTTGCCGGTTGAATTAGTCAAAGCAAATTGATTTCTTACTTGGCTTCAGGTTAGATATCAGGTATTTGTTAATAACTATCTAGGATCAAATAGATAATCTGCATTCTACATTCTGTATAACTATAATTTGGTATGGTCCTTTGAGATTTATCATACAAAATATTAAAAAATCAATATTCACAATGAGGTTGCTATTATAACAAACTTTTCTAAAGAGTTAAATATATACAATTAGTTGTACATTGAAAAATCCTCTTTATACTAGAAATTCTAATTTTCTAGATCTTGAATGTAGACTGCTTCTTAGTCTAAGTCATTACACTTAGTATTTCAGACTTAACATAGCTAAATCTGTGGTTAGATAATCCAACCAAAAACCTGCTTCTGGCCCTGTATCCTATTTTAGTGCATTATATTGTTATCCATCTAGTGGCACCATCTTGAAACTTGAGCATTAGCCTCAGTGCACACTCTCCCTCCCAGTCAGTTCCTGTCAATTATACCCTCTAAATAGGTCATGAATCCATCTCTCTTTTCCATTCCCACTGCCACTGCAGCAATCTTAATTTATTTCTGTCTGGGTAAAAGAGGAAAGCTTTGGGGATGGGTTGTTATGTTGGCAGTTTGTAAATGAGGACACAAATCATTACTCACAGGCATGAATTATGTAACATTCAATGCCTTTGATAGAAGAAAGGCATTAAATTCTAAGAGCCCTTTTTCAGAAATTTCAGATTCAGTTACTTTGCTGAATTGGCTTAATAGGTTAACCCCAAGAGGTCCGAGAGATTATATATTGGGACACACAAGAACAGGGATACTGTAGGGGTCCAGGACATTGAAGGAAAGACCACTTTCATCATATGCTTCTAACATACAACAGTAGTCCCACAGAAGGCATAAATTTTAAAAAGAATTATTTTATTTAACTTTATTTATTTATTTATATATTTATTTGTTTTAATTGGACCAGAGCAAAACAGAGTGAGAGAGAACAAGAGAGGAAAAGTGAGAGACCAACCTGCCAGGTCCAGGACTCGAACCACAGTCAGCCATGTGGGAGGCCAGCACCCTTAACCACCATGCCACCTGCCATACCCCCTTTTTTTAAGAATTATTTTATTTAACTGTATTTTTTTACTTATTTTAATTTGACAAGAGAGGGACAGAGTGAGAGCAAGAGAGGAAAAGTAAGAAAGCAAGTAAAAGGCATAATTTTAAGATATTCACTAGAAAAAGTCTAGCAAATAGACACAGAAGAGCAGTATTATTCTGTTTGAGGTGTATATTTTGTAGAAGGGAGAACTTGAGTTTTCCTTTTCCTTTTATTTTAAGATCTGCTAACTTGCCATGCATGTACCTGGGCATAAGGGGGGGGGCTCTTCCTCATCTACCGTGGCATTTTGAGGGCCTTCCAGCCGCTGGTATTTCCATAGCAGGGTGTGGTTCAGATCCAAGGAGATCACACCAAGTCACAGACCCTAGTGCTGATGTCCTCAGCACTTGGTGGTACAGAAGCTCCAGAATTAAAATATGAAGACTTGATTGTTCCTCCGAAAGATTCTGGAAGTTACATTTCTCACTGTCCTTAGGTTATAGAAGTTAGGGTCATATTCACTTCAGCAGCACATATACTAAAACTGGAATGATACAGAGAAGACTAGCATGTCCCCTGTGCAAGGATGACATGCAAATTTATGAAGTAAGGGTCATAGCTACCCCAACACTCATGTGCAGAGATTTATCACCTGACTACCTACGTAGCACAAGCCCTATTGCAATAAACTAATGAGCACAAAGTCTACTCAGGTTCACAGTACCAGCAATTCACACAAACAGAGCAGGGTAGAAGCTGAAATAGAAAACCATTTATAAGATTCTGTTTGGGACCAGCAGTTAGCGTAATGGCTCTGTCGCTGGACTCCCATGTAGTCGACCGCGGTTGGAGTCTGGGACCGAGTAGCTTAAACTCATGCCGGGCGTGGGTGCATGCATGCCCAAGATCCCAAGAGGAGAATGGAGGAGAAGGGATTGTGGCGTGGCCATCCCCCCTGGGGGGGGTGATTTCTCACTTTCTGTCTCTCTGTCTCTCTCTGTCTGGCGAGCGCACATGCCCTATAGCAAAAACCTCTCCCCCCAAAAAAGAAAAATAAGATCCTGGCCAATATCTCTCTAAATTATTACCTAAGAATGATTTAATAGAGAAGAAGTTCACATTATCATATTCATGACAAAGGAGATCATTGCTCATTTACTACCTAAAATAGAGAAGAGGTTCACATTATAATTTTCATGACAAAGGAGACCATTGTTCATTTACAACCTAAAATAATGGTCAAATGGTTTCTTTAAGGCATTTGTCTATAATAAAATAACAAGAGGTAGGGAGGCAGGCAGGTAGGAAGGAAGGGAGAGAGATACGAGAGTGGGGGCAGAGAAAGAGAAGCTCCATATCCTTTTGTCATAAATAAATGCAGCAGATCATATCACCAATCTTCCCTTAATTAGAGACAAAGACTAGGAAGGTAGAAAGTGTGGTGATGGTCCATTAACTATGAAAAACATTGACATGCTCTTTTCTGAGAATGAAATGAAGATAAAGTGAAGGTCTATAATTTTAGTGATAAGGAGAACCAGAACATCTTTACTGATGTAACTACAGAGGAAGGACATTCACCAAATTTAAATCTAGGTAGATTTGCAATTACCAGGATTAATTTTTCTGAGAATATACTGTATTGCCTATATTTTTATAAAGAATTCAGAGGCCCAGCCACTGTGGCACACAAGTAATTCCACCACTTGGGAGCTTGAGGCTATATGAGAAGCCTGAGTTTGAGTCCTAGATTGACCAAAACTTGCGGGGTACAGCTGTACATGCCTGTTACCCTAGTGAATTGGGAGGCTGGGGCAGGAGGATGACTACATGAGGAAAACCTGTCAAAAATGTCTACCTCTGTGTCTCCCTTTTGACAGTGTCCTTTTCTCTCTCTCTCTAATATAAAGATATAAAGGGGGAGAAAACCATCTAAGGTTGTCATTTTTAATGTACCAAATTTTTGTCACATAAAATGTTTCCAGAACTTTGACAGTTTTAATTACTTGGCCAAGTATAAGTGGAAGGAATGAGGATCTCTTACATAAGAATAAAAAAATAACAATAATAAAAAAAAAACATGGATCCCAAAGAAATACCATGTTAGTATAACAGGCCTCATTCTGAAAGCCAGTCCATTTCTTTATTTAGAATATCTTTAGGAAATTGTAAGAAAAACTGTTCTTCTATTTAACTAACCAAGGAAGCTGGCAGTTAGTTTATTTGAGATAAAGAAGAACCACATACTGTAACCTAAGTTTAAATTTAAAACCAGAAAGCCCACACATCTTTTTCTCAACAGTATTTAACTTTAGAAAACAAAATCTTGAACACAGCAATTTTGGTTTTAGCACTGTGCATGATAACTCTTCCATAACACTAGTACATTAGCACTCAATTTATAAAAAAAAAAAAATCAGTATTTATGGTATCTAATTATAAGTAAAGCACATATTTTGTCTTGTGGGACTTGGGAACTATATATACAATACTACCTTGTTTGTATCTCATGTGTGATCATATTTTATGTTATATCAGAATGTTAACCTTTGTCTCTTAACTAACAAATTCTTAATGTTCAATTTGTTACATTTGTTAAGATTTTTGTTTAGGGGCCAGCAAGTGGCATGGTGGATAAAGTGGCTGTGTTCCCATATGGTCCACCACAGTTTGAGTCCTGGATCTGGTGGCTTGAAAATCACACCACACAAGCATGTGTGTGTGCCCAAAATCCCGAGAGGAGAATGGAGAAGAAGAGACTGAAATGTAGTCATTCCCCCTCGGGGGGTGATTTCTCACTCCCCCCCACCCCCGTCTCTCTGCTCTCCAGCAAGAGTGGGTGCTCTATGGCCAAAAATTAAAATAAAAAAAAAATTAAATCTATATCCAATTTTAGAGTGCAAATTTCCAGGAAAAAAAAGTTTATAGGAGTTTGCATATTGGTCAACTTTTTATTGTGCATCTATATAAAGTCTCAAGAAAGAATTATTTTTGTGATAGGGTGGCAAAGGACATTAGATTGTCACTTAGAATTCTGGTTTCTAATCTCAGTTCTACCATCTACCATCTTTGCTATCAGCTATTAGTCAAATGATTGGCCCTCTTTGAGCTTGAATATTCTCTGAAAATATGAAGTAGGACTAAATAATTTCACTAATTTTATTAAATAATAGATGTTTCTATGTATCTTCTTAGAATTATATGCAATGTGACTCTTCATGTCTTTCACATTAGTTCACACAAATTACACTGGAGTGAGAAATGTTTAAATCTTATTTCGATATTTTTCATAAAATCACATTTTTCATTGTTTAAAATTGTATTCTTTAAGTTTATGATGTCTAGTTTAATCAACACTTACAACTACACTTTAAAGAGGACAGAGAATAAAGCCTTTGCAGATCAGTTTAGCTGGAAAATTCTGTTTTAAGGTTCCTCTTTAGGTTCTCAAATCTCAGAAAACTATAAAACAGTCAATTCTCATTTCTGACAGTACTTTTGGATAATACAATAACGTAAATACTGAATTGGTGAATACTGAACCATTGCTCGTATGGGAAAAATAAGTTTAGATTCCTTTGGACATCTGATCACAACATGCTTGTCAACATGTCACCTTTAAACAAAACACAGATAAACAAGTTTAAATCAATTAAGGATGTATGTAATGTATCATAACTTCATTTTATGCATGTTTCAAGGTAAAAAGACCTTCTTTAGAATATATTATTGATTTATTAACATTGAATTCACTGTAACTCATGTAGGAATTAAGCTTATCTAACACACATATTTTGTCCATAACGTGTTTCAGCCTTCTTATACTTCAGAACTTTAGACAGACATCTTTTCAGTACCATGCACGGGGGTATTTTAAACTGCAAATCACCAAAAAGGAAGCATAAATAGTCAAAAATAAAAATAAAAAAGGAAAGAAATCTGGAACTAAATAGACCACACACACACACACACACACACACACACACACACACACACACACAGAGTTTATAGTAGGAGAGCTAAAAGAGGAAGACAGAATATAGACATGCTCCATCTCAGCTGAAAACCTGCACACTGAACAAGCCAGATTTTTCTCTGCTCTGCAAATGTCTCTAAGGGAAAATGAATTAAAACATAGAACTGAAAGAATATTACAAACTTTAACTATATCAGTTGAATCATCACTTCCACTA
This sequence comes from Tupaia belangeri chinensis, assembly GCF_000334495.1. Classification (NCBI taxonomy): domain Eukaryota; kingdom Metazoa; phylum Chordata; class Mammalia; order Scandentia; family Tupaiidae; genus Tupaia; species Tupaia belangeri. Next base: position 65,712 of record NW_006159898.1, on the reverse strand, counting down.
TCCACAAAGGTTACTAGCATGTGGTAAAATTGATTCCCTTTCATAAAATATTGGGTTGTAAGAAAAGTCATGACCTGTTTTTTTTCTATGCAAAAAAGTGCATTATGACTTTTCCAACAACCCAATAATAGGAAGGTGGCATATTCTGATCCATTCTATCAGTAGATACTGCCATACAATTAGTTGTCCATTGTAGTGGTGCTGCTGTGTATGACCAGCAAAGAATTCCAGCTATTTCACATGGTAGGAAAGGAAATGGATATATAAGAGAGATTTTTGCTATAAGGTGTGTGCACTCAAAAGAGAGAGACAAAGAGACATAAAGTGAAAAATTTCCCCCTTGGGAGATGGCCACTCAACCATCCTTTCTCCTCTCGGAGTCTTCGATACACACGCACACATACCCGGTGTGAGTTTTAAGCCACTGGGTCTGGGACTTGAACCATGGTTGATTTTGTGGGAGTCCAGTCATGTAACCATTATGCCATCTTCTCATCCTTCAGGAAAAGAATATTTTCCCTCCCTTTTAAGTTCTCAGTTGGGGTCACTTTTACAAAAGATAAATTAATAAGTCAAAGCATGTACACTTATTTTATATAAATTTTATGAAGAAAGGGAGTCTTCACGATGAAAAGAAGACCCAAAGACATGGTTAAACCTGGGTGTTTTTATACTAGGTTTGATGAAGAGCGGAGAGTCATAAGAAAATATGATAGGACAAAAAGGGATAAGAACTAAGAGTATTATCTTGCAGAAAATTTGGCAAGGTCTGTTTATTCCAAATCTTCTGGGTGTCCTCCTGACTTCAGAGACAAGTCAGGCTATAGGGAGGGCATCTCTTCACCTAAGGGTCTTATAACACCTGTTTCAGGAAATCAGAAAGTTCTTTACCTGCTTTTTTTCCAAATACCTTTAACTAAATCTGTTCAATATGCAAATGCCATATTTGCAGAAGTATATTCTGAACCTCCACCAATATCTTCATCATTATTAATTTAAATTATCAATTAAATTATCATTTTAACTTTAGGTATTCTAGTGAGTGTGTGATAGCATCCATCTTCTTGCAGTTTTATCTAACATGTCTCTGTCGATACAAAGTACATTGGACATTTGAACATTATCCTTGTAAGAAAAAAAATTTTATTATTGATTTATCTTTCTCTTTTTTTAATTTTGTATGTTTTTAGGAACCTTATAAATATTCTGAATATAAACATGTTTTTGGCTATTCATGGTATAAATATTTTCTCCATTTCATGCTTTCTCTGCCTTGCCCTTCCTTTACTAAAAAATATATTTATTTCTTTCAAATTTTTAATTGTAATTTATGATTTACATACAATCATTAAACATCTTTGTAGAGTACAGAATGGTCTTTAAAAGCATGTATAGGAGACCAGTAGATGATGTAATGGTTACATCACTGGACTCAGTAGCTGACAGCAGTTTGAGTCATGGACCTGGCCGGCTTACCACTCACGCTAGGCGGGTGTGCATGTATGCCCAAAATCCCAAGAGAAGAATGAAGGAGAAGGGATTGTAGCATGCCCATACCCCCTGGGGGATAATTTCTCACTTTCTGTCTCTCTGTCTCTGTCTCTCCAGCAAGCTCACGTGCCATATAACAAAAATCTTTCATTGAAAAAAGCATGTATAGAGTGTATAATAAGCAAATTGAGAATATTAATATACATTGTAAACATTCAAAACCTATTTCCCTAGTTACTCTGGAAGTATGTACTTAATTTTCTATGGCATTATTAACTGTGAAATACAGTCCTAAAGAAAAAAACAAATTGATTAAAAATCAGACAACAAAAAGTCTCATAAATTAATGACAATGGATTTTTTTAAAATAAAGATAATCTTAATGTAGCAAATGAAAGAATTTGTAATTTCCATGTAAAGGACTATGGGAGATAAGAGTTTGTATTCTGAAAAGATTTGTGGTACCACTGGTTCAACTAGAGACAGGTAAATCTATACATAACAATAGCTCATTAGGAAGAGATAGAAAAAGAAAACTTTCACTCACTCACTGTGAGTTCTTAGAAGACCATGGTACTGACTATCTGCACTCTATAGTAGAGAGCGAAAAATTGAAGGACATAAAAGCAGTGAAGGTACTTAACGAGAATGTGAAATGGGGTAAGTGAAGAGAAGAGGATAGAGAAAGATAGCAAGAGAGCAATAGAGAGGCAGGACGTTGGTGAGAAGCAGATATGGCTTATTACCTCTTGATGATGACATGTATAGTATTCTCAACTGGATTAGTCTGAGAAGTATTTCATGATGGGTAAAGTCTTTTTAGACGCAAAATGAGAAATAGTGATTGACTGTTTTAAAAAATAATTAGAATAATAATTGGGAAAACCATAGAGAAGATATTGAATGTTGAATGAATGTTGAAGCAGGGAGATTAATGTCTCTGTACTGACTGACATGCATGGCATTCCCTTTTGAAAAAACAATGTAATACACTGTAAAGTTATATGTAATCCAATGTAATATATAGATTATGATGATAATAAAAATAAAAATTAAAAAAAAGAAGACCATGCTGTACTGTACATAAAGAAGTAAGTCCTCGAAAAGGCAAAAACAAAACAAAATCAGGGGAACCAGCAGTTAGCGTAATGGCTATGTCGCTGGACTTCCAGGTAGTCGACCGCGGTTCACGTCCCAGACCCGGTGGCTTAAAACTCACGCCGGGCGCGTGTGCATGCGTGCCCAAGATCCCGAGAGGAGAATGGAGGAGAAGGGATTGCAACATGACCATCCCCCCTGGGGAGTGATTTCTCGCTTTCTGTCTCTCTGTCTCTCTCTGTCTGTCTGGCGAGCGCTCGCACCCTATAGCGAAAACCTCTCCAAAAAAAAAAAAAAATCGGAAATAGATATTTAAAAGTAAAGGCGCAAAGCCAGTGATTTGGTGATTTATAGGCTTTACAAAGTTCCTGATTTTAGCTTTTTTTAAATTCATTCCAAAAAAAAGATTCAGCTGCTTGTAACATTTTGGACTTTTCTTCTGTTATCTAGTTTTATACAGTAGTAATGATTATAAGAAATATATAAATTGAAATCTATGGAGACAATTGTCTATTAAATAACCATGAATTTGTCCTTAAACCTGTTTGTGTGTAAAGTAACTGCATTTTTAGCCTTTTCTTTGGAAAATCTAATCACGATATTCAATGTTATTATCCATGTGTGTGGACTTATCCTATTTTTCAGTTGTTTTGTGTTCTCTTACTTCTGTTTATCTCCTTTTAGTTTTCCTGGTATAATATGCCCTTAGGTATTTCCTGAAGAGCTGGTTTAGTTTTGGCAAATTCTTTCAACATTTGTTTATCTGGGAATGATTTTATTTCTCCTTCCCATTGAAGGATAATCTTGCAAAGCATAGTACTCTAGGATGAAATTGTTTGTCTTTCAGAGTTCTAAATACATCCTCCCAATCTTTCCTTGCCAGTAATGTTTCTATTAGAGGTTGAATGTTAATCTAATGGGGTAACCTTTGTAATAGCTTGACATTTCTCTCTTGCCATTTTTAGAATATTGTCTTTTATTTTTATTTATTTATTTATTTATTTATTTATTTTACATATTTGGCTATGATATGCCTTAGAGAGGATCTTCTTATATCTATTTGGTGTCCTTTCTATTTTCTGGATTTAGATGTCTTCATGCTTCTCTAAATTTGGGGAGTTTTCAGCTAATGTGTTATGAAATACGTTTTCTATGCCTTTCCCTGTCTCTTCATCTTCTGCAGTACCTACTTTGTGGCTATTCTGCTGTTCAATGGTGTCTAGGATTTCCTGTATGTTGTCCTGATTTTTAGTGGTTATTCTTCTATTCTTTTTGGTTGCTTGGACTAAATCAGAGGTTTGCCTTCAAGATCAGAGATTTTTTTCTTCTGCATGTTCTAATCTGCTGTTGATACTTTTGAGGGAGGTTTTGGTTTTCTGCATCATATTCTTTACCTCCAGAAGTTCTGTTTGATTCTTTTTCAGTGTGTCTATTTATGAGGTTCACCTTTCAAGACATGGAAGGATTTATCTAATCTCCTAGAATGGGTTGTCTGTTAACTCTTGCATCTCATTGAGTTTTGTTATGAATAATATACTGAATTATTTTTCTGATATTTCTGTGATCTCTTGTATTTTATTCACTGTTGGTAAGGAGTCATTACGTTTCCTTGAGGGGAAGGTATCTCCTTGTTTTCTCCTGTTCCTTGAAGCTCTGTTTTGATTTTTAGTCACCTGGTAATATATTTAACTTTTGGTACCTCTATGAAGTGTGTTTTTGTAGCTATGTGCTCATGTCCTTCCCTAGAGTGTGTGTTAGCTCTGTGCCAGTTTCCCTCCTCTACTGTGGTTGGTAGTATGGAATCAACAGTAGGAGTTTTGGGCTCAGGTTTTCAGAGGAGAGTTTCTCTCATTTTACTGCTAGAAGGTTGTGAGGAGAGAATTCCTCCAGGGTCTCCTGCTTTAGGTGTGTGGTCCTGTTTACCCAAATCTTTCTTTTCCCTATGTGACTGGGGGAATGAGCTAAACAGGTAGAATGTGAGAAGGTCAACCACTTCATGTGGTATGCAAACATGCCATGTGGGCTGGAGCAGCTCCTTCTCCCCCACAGTAGGCTGGGCAGGGGTCCCTGATAAGCTCAAGCTGAGCAGCTTGCACCTCCTTCTATCTCTTCTCTCTCCATCCTTTCCATCTCTTAGTATTATCTTTTGATAACTGAAGTCTCTATTATTAATGTTGTTCAGTGTCTAAATATCTTTTCTTTCTTACTTGCTTGGCTATATATTTGAAGGTTGTATGGGTTGAGAGAATCCTCTGTCTTCTCTGTTAAGATTCAGTTTTTGTGTCTGAGGAATTAACTGACAGTAGACTGATTAACAGATGGAAGGAAAAAAGGTATACAAACTAATTTTGTTCACAGAAGGATCACAGGAGAGTGAATACGCATTAATCCAATGAGATTTAGCTGTTTATATATTCTTTATAGGAAGAGAGAAGTGGGAAATACAGGCAATCTTAGAGGAAGAATAAATAACTTTTAGGGGAGATGAAGGTGCCCAAAAAAAACAGACAATGGCCTGGGACAAAGTCCCTCTGGGTGCTGGATGTGCTGTTTGAGTTTCAGTCTCTTCTGTGAAATAAGTTTAAACTCTCTTGGTTAATAAAATAGAAAGTAGAAGGCAATTATGTTCTTTTTTTGACACATCTTGTCTGGAGATAGGTAAGATTACTTCAGAAAAGAGTCTCTTCCAGCATCTGCCAATTCCCAATTATTTTCACTTTTAAATAATGAGCATACCAGCATGTGGCATGGTAGTTAAGATGCTGGACTTCCATGTGACTGGCCACGGTTTGAATCCCAGACTTGGTGGCTTACTTTGTCACTTTCTTTCTCCCTCCCTCTCTCTCTCTCCCTCTCTGGTAAGTATATGTGCCTATTACCAAATTTAAAGATAGTAATAAATTAAATAAATAAATAATATTTATGGGAACCAGCAGTTAGCGTAATGGCTATGTCGCTGGACTCCCACGTAGTCGACCGCGGTTCACGTCCCAGACCTGGTGGCTTAAAACTCACGCCGGGTGCGTGTGCGTGCGTGCCCAAGATCCCGAGAGGAGAATGGAGGAGAAGGGATTGCAGCGTGACCATCCCCCCTAGGGGGTGATTTCTCGCTTTCTGTCTCTAATGTCTCTCTCTGTCTGTCTGGTGAGCGCACGCACCCTATAGTGAAAATCTCTCCAAGATAAATAAATAAATAAATAAATAAATAATATTTTTAAAAATAATAATCACCTTACCAAAGTACCATATTTAGGATGGCATCCCTTGGATTCCTTTATGTGTTTGCTAATTTTTTATCTAGCACTTTGCATTGGGAGAATTTTCAATAACCTGATCTGCCGTATTGTCAGAAACAAACTGTTTAATTTTTACAAACTTAAAATCCATTTTTAAAATTAATATATAAGCCACCTGTTTTCCCTTATTTGCCATCACTAAAACACATGATCAGAATTGTGTGTGTGTGTGTGTATGTGTATGTATGTGTGTTTGTGTCTGTGTGTGGTGTTTTACATTAGGTCTGGCTATGTTGCAATCTTCCTGCCTCAGCCTCCAAGAGGCTGGAATTACTGGTGTGCATGACTGCATTCAGCTTTCACGATGAGAAATTTGGAAAAATACATATCATATAAACATAATCTAATTTTGGTTCCACTATAGCTAGAGAGTCAATGGATCATACATTTTCTTGTGCCTCATAAGATTCTCACTTATCTTTAATTTAAGGCCCTTGGTCATGTTTTTATGCTGGGTATTGCCAAGGCACCAAAGTCTACATGAGCTCCACCCTGCTCCACTTTTAGCCACCAACCTTACAGGGGCTAAAAGTTGCAATTATCCTGCTATCCACAGAACTCTGGTTTCCAGAACTAGCTCTGAGAAGTCTCTGTTGCTGATTAAGTGTGTAGTCTGGAAATGCAAAAGAACTGACACTCGTGAGGCAAAACAATCACCAGTGGGAGGTAGAAGCCAGTGCAGAACTTCATTGCTTCTACTTGTGAACAGTTGATTGTTAAATATTTATTCATTGTCTTCTCAGAATATGGTTCTGCAAAATCAAGCAATCGGTTGAACATGGTACCAAAGGGTAGCCAGTTGGATAAAGCATTCCCTCCTTTACCCTTGTCCCACATCCTACTTCCCTGGGATTGCAGTCCCTAGCAAATTAGTATCAGGTAACATTTGCTCTAAGCTCTGAACTTTCTGGGAGTTAGTCACTTAAGTACTCTACAAATCAAATTCTTATCTTAAACACAACCATGCTTTCAGTTTCATTCTAAGGTCCAGGGGTTCTTTCCCTTGGAAAAATGGCTTGGAATTCTATTCCCTGGTCATAATGTGATGAGCAGGCATTAAAAAAGAAAAAGAAAAAAAAAAACAGTGAAAAAAAGAAAACAATGAAAAAGGGAAAGTCGCCATCAAGGGTTGAGGATAATAACTGTGTGATGAAGTGGAGCAAAGTGGAAAATATTTATGATCAATTTATTTCTTTAATTGCCAATAATTCTCAAATATAATCTCTCCAGTGTCAAATTTTGAATATATCAACAGCAGCAACAAAATGGATGGCTTTGATTTACAAGTAAAAGTTATACCAAAGGAACTTTCCAATCCCAGATTCTCAAAAACAAAAAGGCATTTCCATTTTATACCACTGCATTCACGTTTTCTGTTTTTCTTATCTTGTAACATAAAAATTTGACTTTTTTGCAGCAGTTAGTGGAAAAAAATCACAGTCAGGCATATTATACTGCAAATTTTTTCTTAAGGTAGACATGACCTTAATTGGTTTTCATTCTGCATTAAAATGAATACTTGAATTACTAATTTGATAAGCATTCTGCAGTCTTGGTGTGGTCCTGGGACAGCCAAGAGAATCATTTGTAACTAGTCAGAATAACATATTACCTAATCCACACCTATTGTATCAGCAGTTTGGGAGCTGAGGCTTGAAAATAAATACCTAAAACTCTTAGGTAGTCTTTTATACGTTAAACTTTTTTTTTTTTTGAGAAGTTTTTGCTATAGGGCATGTGCGCTCACCAGAAAGACAGAGACAGAGAGACAGAAAGTGAGAAATCACCCCCCCTCCCCCAGGGAGGATGGCCACACCACTCTCCCCTCTCCTCCTTTCTCCTCTCAGGATCTTGGGTACGCCCACACACGCGCCTGGTGTGAGTTTAAGCCACCGGGTTCGGGACTCAAACTGCAGTCAACTACATGGGAGGTCAGCGAAATAGCCATTATGCTAACTGCTGGTTAAACTTTTTAAGAACCACAAGTTTTTTATTTTAAACTTCCTTTCAGGCATATAGGTTTTTAATGATCTTCATACAGCCACAGAGAAAAATTTGGTTCCTCTTATCAGAGAACCATCTTCATCAGTTGGTATTTTTGGTATGGTATGAAGAGCCACTTGTCAGACTGGCAACAATTATAGTGGATCCCCAAAAGGCTTGGAACCTTGTATCAAAAGAAATTGAGAAAAGAGTATTTTTGGATCAGCTTCAGAGGATTTTGGTTTTAAAACCAAAAGCAAAGTAGAATGTGTTTTATTGTGAAAGAGATGCATTGTGCTGGAAAAATTAGTATTTTCAGAGAAAACAGGTTTTTTGTTAGTTATATTAATTTATTAACCATCTCCTTAAAAATTTTCTTTTAAAACAAACTTTTACTATCCAGTCACATGTTTTCTATATAAAATATAATTAAATCATAAAGATTTCTAATCATATAAAGAGAAAGAATCACAAACACACACAAACATAAAATGAGGTAGAAGAAAATTTCAAAGGTCATTTTTTTCCCTGATTAAAATTCATAATAAAATTACAACAGCTATGTTTTTCATCAAGGAAGTATTTAAGCAGCTAATTTTTATATAAATATGCTCCATGCTAGTTTAATAAATTAGAAAAAGGACTGTAATCTTGTTAAGATGCAATTCAGAGGGAACAGTGGGTGAATGGCCATTAACATGTGAAAGCAATGAATGAATATATTGAATAAATAAACCCTATAAATTACTCACAGTTAACCAATAGAATTTAAATTTTTTTCATAAATTAGGTAAGACTGACTTACCTAGAGAAATATTTTTTATGATTACAGGCAAATTTCTTTGTGCAGATTTCAATGAGTTCCCTAGCAGTTTAGAATTATGGGCCAAGGTCATACACCTTCCTGAGACATGTGACATGCTCCTGTCATTATGCCAGGCCTTGATGATCTGATTAGCTTATTAGTAGCTCCTTCATAAATACCACATAAAGGATTGTAGAATCCAACCAAGCAATAGTTTTTTCTTCCTGATTTGTTTGTGTTTTCTATAGGGTGTGTATACTCGCCAGAGAAAAACAGAGAGAAGTAAAGTGTGAATACCCCCACCTCAGGGGAATGGCCACACCACAATCCTTTCTCCTCCATTCTCCTCTTAAGACTTTTGGGCATGCACATACCTGTGCCTGGCATGATTTTCAAATCACCAGCTCAGGGACTCTAGCCATACATGGCCATATGGGATCTAGCATCTTAACCACCACACCACCTGTCAGCCCTATTCCTAATATTTTTAAGGTATACTGTTTTTCTCCTCAAAACCTACATTTTTTTTTTTTTTTGTACTTTGTTTCTTCTACTTCCTTGGAAAAATGGATTCTGCAAATTACAAATTGCCACCCTTTCAGGTTTGGGCTGGATCCTCCATCAGCATAGGGACAAAGGCAGAATGGGCCTCCCATAACTCAGATACAAGGCTTCTGATCAGCTTGGCCTAACAAAGATACTCCCATAGTCTCATCTTTTACATGTACCATCATAGGCCTCACTAAGTTTAGCCTAATTGGGTGAAGTTACAACTGCAGGGAGGAAGCAGAATTCATTGCAAAAGAAACATCTCTAGAGATAATCATGGGTTTTACCCTTCCCTTTCTCATACTCAATTGTTTAGTGATTGCTTATCACTCTCAAGGAGGAAGCATTTAACCATTTATCCTGCTTTCATCACAATGGTGCAATATTGATCTTTTTTTTTTTTTTTGAGACATTATTTGCTATAGGATGCATGTGCTCACTGGAAAGACAGAGAAAGACAGACAAACAGAAAGTAAGAAATCATCCTCCCCCCAGGGAAGGTGACCACACCATAATTCTTTCGCCTCCTCTCAGGATTTTGGGTGCACACACACACACACACACACCCCTGGACACCCACTTGGTCCAGGACTCAAACTGCTGTCAAGTACCTGGGAGTCCAGAAACATAACCATTCCACCATCTGCTGGTCTTTTGATCTTTTTCTAATAACACCAAAGAAGGAAACTACTGTAACATAAAAAATTTTAAGGAAAAAAAAAGTTTGGGGGCCAGCAGGAGGATAGTGTTGATAGTGCTGGACTCCCACATGGGCAATTGCAGTTGAAGTTCCAGACCGGCAGCTTGAAACTCACACTGGGCATGCGTACGTGCCCAAAACTCCCAAGAGGAGAACGAACGAGAAGGGACTGCAGTGTGGCCATCTCCCCTGGGTGAGTGGGGGTGTGTGTGATATCTCACTTCCTCTGTCTCTGTCTATGCCCTATAAGAAAGAAAAAATATTCTCTCTTAGAAAAAACAGTTTTACAGCCAGTGGCGGCAGAGCAGTGAAGTGCAACATTCCTCCATGCTGAAGCTGTGCAGTGTAGTCCCAGGTCTGCTTACTGTAGTCATCCGATACACACAGGACGTGCATGTGCGCCCATAACCCTGGCTGTCTAAGGCTGGGCCGGATCATGATGGGAAGATCCTGTGGGGGGTGCTACCTCCTTCTATCTTCCTCTTTCCATCAGAACAAACAAACAAACAAGCTTAAACAAGGTTTTATCTGGAACTCTGGATATTTTGTGTGGTATGTGCACTAAAGGTTCATGCTCTTGTCAGAGAGAGAGACAGAGGCAGAGAGTGGAGGAGAAGAAAGCATCCCCCATGAGGAATGGTTGTGTCACAATCCCTTTTTCTCCATTTCTCCCTCCTTTTGGGATTGTGAGCATGTGTACACATGTGTTCATCATGTTTCTCAAGCCACAGGTCTGGGATTCGAATGTGCAGTCAGCTATGTGTGATCTGGCTGTCTTAATCACTAGGCCATGGAGTCAGCCCAGAAATCTCTGAATATTTGTAAGGTATGAATGAGAGATAAAAAGGATTAAAGAGGGGAGAAGTCTTCTCACCTTTGGAAGATAAACTAAGCATATTAATTGCTGGCAATCTAAGAATTTTTAGTGTGTGATCTAAATGTAAAAAAAAAAAAAAAAAAAACCTCTTAGTGAGGCAAGCTGTGAGAGATGGGAAAAAAGAATCAGAGATTGTTCAGTGAAGGGAGTTTGAAATTCAGAGATACTGTGATGTTGTTGGGGGATCCTAGTACTCAGAAACTTCTTTCAGCTGACCCTCTCAGTAAAGGCAGATCTGCTTTGTTTTATTTTGTTTCCCTTATCAGCTTAAAGAGCTCACGTGTATAATAGCTACAATCTCATGATTGCATTTGGAATGACCATAAGTTCCATAAAATTTTGATGCTTTTTATGAAACCCATAGACAGCACTACCCCCTTAAAGTAAACAGCAATAGAAATAAACATGATTTGGGTTATCCTAATAATGTTATATAGTGGTATAGCTTACCAGATGTTTCAGTTAAATAGTAATTATTAATACTTAAATTTAAAAGGAATCCATCCATATCTAATATGTATTATTCTTCTAAAGATTGCTAATGTGATTTATTTTGGGTGATCATTTATTAAAGGAAAGAAATCTAATTTATATATAAAAGGAAATGGAAGCAAATTTTTTCATGACAAAGTATAACGGCTTGTATCGTAAGAGTGTCATTTATTGGATCATTTCTGTCTGGAGTTGTAGTAGGAATAGCTGCTTTGCAGAATTCAGGCCCATTCTATGGTTTGCTATTAAAAATAATTAATTAATCAAAAACAAATATTCATTCCATCTCTACTCTATGTCAGCAAGTTTAGGCACTGAGACTATCCTGATGGAGGCAGACACCATCCCCGACTACAGAGAGTTTACAGCTCCTGGGGAAGGAAGGCATCTATTAAGTAAGTTCGTTCCTCCATAAGGATGACCCTGTTCATGTCTACTATACAGTCACCACCGGAATCACAACCGATGGGTCCCACTGGAGCCACAGACTATCAAGTACCCTTCAAAGCAATAGAGAAGAAACCTAACTTTGGGTATTTCTCTGCCTGATTATTCCCAAATTAGATTACTTTTTCTTGATGAATGCTTCCCGGTAGGACTGAGATTCTTTCAGCCTAAAAACCTTTATGCAGCCTAAGTTCCCTGGAGAAAGTATAGGGACACAATAACTTTTATTTGATAAATATGAGGGGGATTGTTAAATCTGTTCCCAGGATACACTTAGTATCATTTCTCTTCCAAAGAACACTTTCAGTTGGTTCAAGGGACAGCACTGATGCATCTCAGCCCATGGTAAATGCAGACTGAAGAAAAGGGGCTTTTTGGCTGGAACTGCCATCTTCCCGTAATTACCCAAAATGACGAACACAAAGGAAAAGAGAAGAGGCACCCGATTTATGTTCTCTAGGCCTTTTAGAAAACATGGAGTGGTTCCTTCGGCAAAATACATGCGAATTTACAGGAAAGATGATATTGTAGACGTTAAGGGAATGGGTACTGTTCAAAAAGGAATGCTAACACATGTTACCATGGCAAAACTGGAAGAGTCTACAATGTTACCCAGCGTGCTGTTGGCATTGTTGTGAACAAGCAAGTTAAGGGCAAGATTCTTGCCAAGAGAATTAATGTGTGTATTGAGCATATTAAGCATTCTAAGAACAGAGATAGCTTCCTAAAAAGTGTGAAGGAAAATGACCAGAAAAAGAAAAAAAAAAAAAAAGGGCAGATAAGAACTATGATTTTTTTTTTTTTTTTGGAGAGATTTGTTGCTATAGGGTGCGTGCGTTCGCCAGACAGACAGAGAGAGACAGAGAGATAGAAAGCGAGAAATCACTCCCTGGGGGGATGGCCACACCGTAATCCCTTCTCCTCTGTTCTCCTCTCGGGATCTTGGGCACGCACACACATGCGCCCGGTATGAGTTTTAAGCCACCGGGCCCGGACGCAAACCGCAGTCTATTACATGGGAGTCCAGCGACACAGCCATTACGCTAACTGCTGGTCCCAAGAACTATGATTCTTTATAAACTCCCCCAGCTTCTCTAACTTGATCCCCACAAAAGAAGAGAAGAAAATAGGGTTGAGTAAATCCTTTGGTGGTTTCTTGGGAGCAGTTTTACCTGATTAGGCATGTGTCAGTAGAATTTAAGGAAGAAAGAACGCACCAGAATCACTGCTCTTACCTCACTTTCCCTTTCTCCACTGGAAACTTGGGCTGAAGGTGGGGGCCTGAACCTGAATTTCTATTCTTTGTGACAGCAACATTTTATTTCCTTTGAACAACTTTCTTACTGTATTGTAAATTTTCACCTTTCTATCTGGCAGCCAAGACACTCAGTTACACAAACTAGAGTCACTTTTCACTATCTCCCCTGAGTATTTAACTGGATAACTTAGACACATGCAGTGCACAGATGCACAAGGTATTCTAACTTCTTTTCTGAAATCAAGGTAGATAACCAGAAAGTTATAGGCCTATGCCTCACATTCTTTGAGTTACGGTTTAATGTTTTGTCTTCATTTTTTGTCAAATGTTGCTATCAGAGGAAACTATCCAAACAAAGAACACTGTGTGATTTCTACAAAGTCACTGCTGAAACGTTATCCATCATGTTGGTGGGAGTTTAGCGCAAGGTCACACATAGAGACGTGTGCCACTGTTCCCATCAGACACTCATCCTGCTGCTCTTGGCCTTCCCTCACGTCTCAGAGAAGGTGCTGAACGTGACCTAAGCTCTCTGTGAACCACATGGACCCTGTCCGCTCCTCAGCCTTGACAGCTGGATGAGGAAATAGAACAAAGCAGAGTTTACTCATGCTCAGAGGCTACTTACATCTGCCTACCCATCTTCTCAAATAAAAGTTGAACTACATTTTTTATCACCAGAAAGAGAGAGAGAAAGAAAAAGCATCCCCTAATGGGGCATGGCCATGCTGCAACCTTTTCTCCATTTTTCCACCACATCAGGATTTTGAGTATGTCCGTACAACATGTTTTTCAAGCTACAAGGGCCAGGATTTGAACCACAACAGGCCATGTGCAATCTTGCTTAACCACTGTGTTTTAGAACTTACTTTCCAAAAATTATCTGTTTTTTAAGGTGTTCAGAAACACAGATGCCCAAGATCCTTCAAGGTCTATCTAAAAAAGCTAACACAAACTGAAGTGTTTAGTAAACCAAATAATTATACCTATAAGGGAGTATCCATTAAAGTTCTCAGGACTCAATCCTTCAGAATACAGAGTGAGAGGCTAACAATCCTTCATAAATAGCCTGCGCTTTCTCTGATCGTGGTCAGGATCTCTGCCAATGCAGAGTAGGGATATTTAAAAGCATGTACGAGAATGCTGAAGAGGGAGTCACCATAGGTATTTACTCACAAACTGGTTTATTTTCCTTTTTCTTTTTTTTAAAAAAGGAGATTATCTTAGAAGTCACTAAAAAGTTTCCTCAATACATGAAGAAAAAGGAGGAAAAGAGAGAAAACGAGTAAGAGAAAAAGAGCAACAGCAAGGGAAGGAGGGAGGCAGGAAGAAAAGAAGGAAGGGAAGGAAGCTGCAGGTAAATTGAAAAGTGAATAGAATTAGGAGCTTGACAGCAGTTATAGAACAATGCTCAATAGCTATTCTAGTTATAAAACTAGAACAAAATTTTCTGAAAAATCTTAAATCCAAGGAATACATATATATGCTTGAGTAAAACAACATGGTTAGGAACTAGGGTTTAAGACTGACGAGACTACCTGGTGCAGTGGCATATGTTTGTAATCCTAGCTACTTGGGAGGCTGAGGCAGGAGGATCACAAGTTCGAGGCCAGCTGGACAACCTACAAAGGTCCTTTCTCTAAGAAAGAAAAAGAATGACGAGACTCTATTTTTGTTTTTCTTTTCATCTTAAAATACAGATGTTAATACAAAAGGGCTTCAAAGAAGTTTCTGAAAAAATGAAATTTTTGGTGCAAACAATTTTGAAATCCATGAATAGTTTTCCTTTAATATATAAACTTTTGAAGACCCTTGGATATTTTGGTTTTTATTCATTTCAGGATCACTTAAACCTTAAGTAAATTAGCAATATGGAGTGTATTACTTAAGATTAGGTTGATTAGAGAATGATAAAAAAAAAAATTCTCAGTATCAACAAGACGGAAACCTATTTCTGTTGTATGAAAACTTAGGGAGTCCAGAGCCATTTTAGCAGTACTAAATAATCAGGAATTTCAAGCTACTACTGTCTTTTTGTTTCTATCACGTGGTCCAGGATGGTTGAACAAGTATCATCCATGATGTCCATATTTAAGTCAATGAAAATGAGAAATAAAAAGAGTGGGGGAGGATGCTCTACCTATTAAGGACACGTTCTCCAAGTTGAACAGATCCTTATCTCCCGTTGGCCAGAATGTGATCACGTCATCACACCAGGCTGTAAAGGAGGCTACACGTCTGTATTCCTGACTAACAGAGAGGGTAGGGTAGCTCTAGTTCACGTGGGAGAAGGGGAGAACAAATAGGGACATCTCTCAATCTTTC
>NW_006159898.1:29951-50290 GCF_000334495.1 Tupaia belangeri chinensis | reverse complement strand
GCAGGAATTGTTTACACCCTTAGAAAACATTCAGGGTTACATCAAAACAAGGATCACCTACAAGGGAATGTAGGGCTGAAGCGAAACAAAAAAACATTTCCAAAAGATCACGTTGATTACAGACTTAGGTGCTGTGTAAAACAGGCTCAGATCTCGGTAATTCAGAGATAGCTCGGAAGAGAGGAAGCAGGAACTGAGCGGAACTCTGCTCTCCCGGATTCACCGGAAAAGGTATCTGTGCAATTATCTCACAACAGAACCTGGCCAGACAAGGAGAGCCAGCAGGGTCTGCGCAGTGTCTAAATGATGTGGCAGGACTACGCCTGGTTCAGCCAATCACTCCTATAAACAGGTGCAATTTAACAGCAGGAGCACTCTGCTTTCTTTTAAAACTGGCAGAAGGTAGTGGCAGAGTTATTTTAGAGCCAAAATGGTAATAGGACCCCGAGGGACTTGTCTTAACAGAAAGAATCCTATTTCCAGGAATAGGTAATGATCGAAGGAGACACAAATCAAAAATGTAATCCAAGAGTAATACTAAAATACTAGAATACTAGTTAGTGGATAAAGGCACACCACAGAAAATGGCGATTAATTGCACATAGCTAGCCATTCATAGCAGGATAAACATCACTTGGAGTGAAAATATCATGCAGTCATCCTTGTTGATTGCTTCCTCCCTCTGTTGTTAAATGATCTGATTTGTGAAACTATCATTTGAGAAATCTCCAATATCACTTTCACCGGCTTTATGAAGTCTTTCTTTTGCAAGATTTGACATTTTATTGTCAATTTGCTCTGCATCTATTTTATATTGTCAGGTAACAAGAGATGGACTGCTAGCTAGTGCAAGATACTAGTTAGTATTATGTGGAGAAGGACGGTTAAATTTTCAAGTGTTTGGGTTATTAGGCAACATTTTCACAAAGTTACACCAATCAATGTTACTACTGCAGCAAGTTGGATAGTAATTTGTTTAACTTGGATATGAGTAGAGTCTCTTACCAAGGAAGACCAAAGTAGGGGCCACTGCCATCGTAGGCTGACCCAAAACATGGAAAACATTCACATTTGGTGGCACAGAAGTACATTCTGTCACCATCCTAACAAATCATCATAAACCAGCAGTTTAAAATGACAGGGAGCTCTTATCTCACAGTTTCCTTGTTACAAATACAGGCGCAGTGTACCTGAACTGGGTTTTCTATTTAGAGTCTTACAAGACCAAAGCCAAGGCGTCAGCTGACCTGGTCTCATATCTGTAGTTCCGGGGGAGAATATTTCAAGGCTCATGTTGGCAGAACTCAGTTTCATGCAATTTTAGGACAGGGGTCCATATTTCCTTGCTGACTATCAGTTGGGAATTGTTTTTAACCTTCATTGCATTTACCCTTCTGTGAAATTATCTTGGTCATTAAATAAACAATCGTATTAACTGTGTTTCCCCCTGTAGTACAATATGATTTCCACCAAGAGATTTTCTCTATCCTGTCAATGAACCAAAAAGAGCACCTGGCACAATGGTACAACTAGTTTTCATTAAATAAGTGAAACTTGTGATCTATTGTATATCACTTTTGAAAAGAAATTACTCTCAAATCATACTTACCAAAATTATTTTAACAGTGTTTCTTTATCAATGCCATATATAACTTTCCAGAAGAATACTTCTAAAGTTTTGCTTAATTTTATGAGTTCTTTCTTATGTAAATTCTGGAATAGTTCTGTTCCGGAGGATGTCATGAATAAGTGAAATGAAGATGGGAGAGTATTTTCAAAGAGTTAACTAAGACACTTAACATACATTAATTTTAAGATTTTAAAGTGTGTGGTCTATGACAATTAATGACTCATCTTTTTAAGTAAATGTTTTTGTATTTCTCAAAGAAATTACTGATGGTAAAAATTACATTTTTAATTGGATGATAGCATTTCTTCAAGTAGGATTAGCACACAGCCTAATTTTAAGTATATTTAGGCCCCAAAGTTCCCTAAGGACTTAAATCACTTAGAGAAATTTTTAATGACTTTTCTTTCAAATCATTTGAAATGCACATGATTTTTCCTTGTAAAACTCAATTTTATTGGAACGAAAGTATTGCACAGTTTTACATAAAACTAATGCAGTATTTCATGGCTATGAATCAAGCTTACATTTCTATCTAGTAGAAAAACATTATATGTAATCTGTTTTATTTTGAGTTATTTGTTGTGTTAAAAATGCTTTTATCCATACTTACCCTATCTCAATATACTCTGATATTTCAAAGTTACAAATGAGACCATGTGACACTCAAAATACACATTTTAATGTCTGTGTGACAAATTAAAAAATTATAGTACACCAGTGCTTTCTCTCTCTTTCCTCATTTTTTTCTGTATGCCTGCATGTGCATGTGGGCACACACACCATTACACACACACTGTTCAGTTATTCCTGAACTTAGGAAGGATATTTACTGGTTCCCTTCCTAGAATTAAATCCAATACCATGTAAAAAGGGGCAGCTAAATCTTGTAGTTCGAGCTGCTGTCTGCTAAGACTACTTTTTATAATCCCAATAGATATGGTTTGCATCTTATTCAGAATGTACATTTTTTTCTTGTGTGTGATGGCAGAAGTGGGATCCATCAGGAAGAAATCCCTCCAGAATGCTCAAAGCTAAAGATAATTAAGGTGAACTACAAAGCCAGAATATCTATTTATATATGTTCTCCTTATTATTTTTAGAACTTTCCTGGCACCTATTTCTTTTTTCTTTCTTAAAAAAAAAAAAATGGGAAAGAGAGAAAGCACCCCACTTTCTCAGGATGGCCATACCACAGTCTCTTCTCAGTTTCCTCTGTCAGGATTTTGGACACACACGCACACGCACACACACACGTCTAGCACATTTTCAAACTGCCAGATCCAGGACTCAAACCGTGCAGCCAGCTGTGTCAGATCCAGTCGCCTTAAGCACCACTTCACTGGCTGGCCCTGGGTTCCCATTTAAATGCTATAACTACTCTTTTCATAAAGATTCTCCCATGGGGCCAGCAAGTGGAATGGTGGTTAGGGGTGCTGGACTCCAACATGTCCGACTACAGTTCGAGTCCCGGACCTGGTGGCTTGCTTTCTCACTTTCTCTCTCTCTCTCTCTCTTGCTTTGTTCCTCTCTGGTCAAATTAAAATGAGTAAATAAATAAAGTCAAGTAAAATAATTCTTAAAAAGAAAAAAAAGATTCTCTCACTGCACTAAACCATGGATGACGCTCCAGTCCATTTTTCTGACCCAGACAAGTCTAGTTCTAAACCCACTGGGGCTAATGGTGCGCATGATGGTTTTGCAAATTTTCTGCGAAAAAATAAGCAGATCTCCCTCCTACTGGGCAAAACAAGGAAACTTCTAGGCTCAATGGCCAATGGCAGTCAATTTTCAACCAAAAGGAGGGAATCCCCATCCACCCCTCCAAGTAAAAAGAAGTTGATCCTGAGCCCAGAAGATTGGAGAAAGGATTAATCTGGGCACTTGCAATGATATAATTTATGCATTAATCACACCATGTCAGGAGCCTTTCAACTTCTAAAGTTCTAGTTAAAAGAAAAAAAATTTTCCTTATTTTTAACTATTACTTTTAATTGCATTTTTGCTTACTTTTAACCACAAATATTATAAATGATGTCTCCACCATAGAGAACACAGGGAATAATTGTTCCTTACAGGCTAAGTAGAGATGCAGTCCTGTCTCTCACAATTCATCTAGCTACAGTGTAAGCAATAATATTTACTCACGGTGACCCTGAGGTAGAAAACATTCGGCCATAACGAAAGTAAGTTAACTTTTGCGGAGTGTAATTTTACTGGATTCTGTTTTTTAACCCAGAAGTTCAACAATTTAATTTTTAAATCAGGGTGTAGTTGGTATTGAGAGAAAATAATGCCTGATATTCAAAGTGAATGTTTAGCTCTCATGGAACCAGTAGATTAGAGACCCCTGTGAGCAAATAAACCACCTTCATGCATCAGGGCCAGGCTGCTGACTGACTCAATAGCTCTTAGCTAAAAATATCAAAGGGTGAGTAACAGAGACAGATCTTTAATCATGTGTGGGTTTTTCTTTTCTTTTCTTGTTTTAAATGTCAATCAAGCAAAAAGTACAACATTGCACGGATGGGGAGAGAGGGTGGGAAACAGGAAGTGAAACTGTCTCTGATGTTCAAATATTGTTTTCTCTGTTACTTAGGAAAGTATTAATGTTGAGAAGGAAATGTTCCACTCAGAAACACAGTGACCCTTTACGAGCAAACTGGAATGAGCACAAAGAAAGAAGATTCAGAAACATGTTTTCTGGCACCAAGTGAAGAAAGTAAAAAAGTTTAGCTAAAGTTCAAATTCATAGCCTAATTCAGTAACTCACTTGGAAAGGAAGATTAATATGATTAATATGCTCTATAAATTAAAACTGATGGAAACAACTTTACATCCTAAACTGTTCTGTAGTTTCACTTATTGTGGGAAGGTTGCTTGTATCAGAAATTAAGAAAAAGAATCAACTACTAGAGATAAACATTTTCAACACCGTTCAACTGTGTAGATATCACAGGTCTAGACAAATAGCATGCTTAATATTCTGATTGTTGGGCTACCTAATAGAGTCTAGTTAAAACGGGAACTTTATTGCAAAAAGATAAACCTACCAAATAGAGTTCTAAAAAAGGAATTCCAAACATCACTTTAAATGTAGGGCTTTCATGAGGGTCAGAAATACCCTTTCTTCCTTATTTGGAAGCAGCTGCCATCCTGTGTATCATCCAGGAGAGACAAGGGAAAGCAAAGAGAGCAATAGTGGTCCAGGACGGCAGGACGGGGCTCAGAAAGCAAAGAGAATTCATGTGCTATTCCACACTTGTCCTTGGACTTCATGCCTCATCTTCAGCTTGCTCTTGCTTCCAACACTTAACTGCTTCGACGTGTATGTTCAGGAGAATATTGCCTACAATTAGCATTAAAACTATAGAAAGCATGACTTAAAATATTTTATGAGATAATTAGCAGAAGATAAGATGTTGAAATAGCTTAGAAAAACAAAAATGTGAAGAGAGATTATTATAAAAACGGAAAGAATATCTGCCTAAGTGGGTATTTCTTGGCAGAGGCAGAAAGAGAAAAAGAAGGAAATAAAATGCTATTGTTTCTGAGGTGTTCTTTAAGCTCAAGATTCTCTTTAATCTCAAGATTTAGTTAAAAATAAGCTCACACCATCAGTAAACATCCAGACACCCTCAGATGTAATTTCAAGTTTCTGATTTTATCTTGGTTAAGACGTTTATCATGTTTGTCTACCTACTATTACAAGATTTCCTAATCTGTCTAGCTGCCACCAGTCTCCCATTTTCTAAGTCCATATTCAATATTACTCAAAGTGATCTAACTAAAATGCATATTACTCACCTACTTTGAAAACTTCAATGACTTTTCATTGCCAAAACAATAAATCCAAGCCTTTTAAAATGTAATTATCTTGCTCTTCATTATCTACTCTTACTTAAGTTCTCCAGTTTCATGTGTTAACATTCCTTGATCTCACTGAAGAATAAATAACAAATTCCAAATTAACTACAGATCTCCATAACCTCTCATGCCTCTTTAGCATTGCTGGCCATGCCTACTCAATCCTTGCCCTTGATTCTTTCAATACTTCCCTAGATGCTTCAGAAACCATACATGTGTCATCATTTCTCTGATGCTCTCATTCTTTCAATACTTCCCTAGATGCTTCAGAACCCATACATGTGTCACCATTTCTCTAATGCTCTATTTTACAAATCCTCAAAGGTAAGACCTAAGGCTCTCAGGGACTAGCAGGTGGCATGGAGGTTAAGGTGGCTGGTTCCCATGGGGCTGACTTTACAGTTGGATCCTGGACCCAGAAGCTTGAAATTCATCATACCAGGCATGTGAATGTGCAGGCCCAGGATCCTGAGAGGAGAATGCAGAAGGGATTGTAGCATGGACATCCTCCCTGGGGGATGATCTCTCTCTCTCTCTCTCTCTCTCTCTCCTTCTCTCTCCAATGAGCTCATGTACCTTATGGCAAATTAAAAAAAAAAAAGTTGAATGAACTAAATTTCTATATTCTGGGAGTGTGCTTGATTAAAGTTGTAAGAAATACTTTTTCTGTTCAAAATTAATAAAGTATAACATGGAATATTTCTTCTGACCTCTATTCTGCTGAGTTTCCATCCTCATATGTAAAAATATATTCAAATATTTTATGCAAATATACGCATGCACACATACATAAATATGCATCTTCTCCTTTTGTTACTAAATAGTAACATGCTATTGTACTATTTTCCACTTTTATATTTCTGGTTAATATATATTGGTATTATTTCCATAATAGTATATAAGAACTGCTTTGTTATTTTTTATTTGTGTATGGTATTCTACCATATGGCACTATAATAATTTATTAAACTTGTCCACAATTGATGGGCATTTAGCATGTACGTAAGCTTTCATTATTACCATGAACAAATCTACATGAGGAAACTTTAAAAAGTTGTGGCAAATAGAATTAAAGAATAAAAATTTAAAGCATTAAATTTATTTCTCAACATAAGCTTTGTAAGTTCAAGACACTTTTGTAAGTGATTATAGCAGTATTCTTGACGAACTGAGGGTCCTAGGACTTAAGGGTCCTAGGAATTTAGCCATGTCAATACAGTCTCTTATATTATTAACTGAGGAAAATGGGCACTCTTTAAAGATATCTTAAGATGAGAGGGAAGAAACTTGGAGTCAAACAGGACTGTAAGGTGGATGCCTAATGATTTCACATTGAAGCTTTCACAAAATTGCCCTTTATTTGATGAGACGAATGAGCAACGGCATTACTGTGATAGAGAAAGACTTTCTGGCAGTGTTGCCAGGTGCTTTTCTGGAAGAAGCTTCAGATAATTTTCTCAAAAACCTTTCCTAAATAGCAGATGTTATCATTCTTTGGCCCTCCATAAAGTCATCAAGCAAAATGCCTTGAGCGTCTCAGGCAACTGGGCCATGACCTTTACTCTTGAAGAGTCTGCTTTTGCTTTGACTGGACCACTTTTGCATCTTGGTAGCCATTGCATAATCTTCAGGATCATACTAGTAAAGCCATGTTTGATCTTCTGTTACAGTTCTTCAAAGAAACATTTCCGGATCTTGACCTCACTTGTTTAAAATTTCCATTGACATGCCTAATCTTTCCACTGAAATGCCTATCTTTCCGTTCAATTTTGGGACATAATGAACAGAAAGTTAGTTTAACTTTATTTTTGCAGTTAGAATTGTGTAAGCTATAGCAATTGAAATGTGTATGGTATTGAGTATATTGTTTCTATTATTCATTGATAGTCCTGTTCAATGAAGGCACAAATGAGATTTTTTTTCTGGTAATTTTACATGGATAGTCTGCCATTGTCAGCATCATCTTTGACATCCTCTTGTCCCTTCTTAAAATGAGTTATCCATTTGTAAACAGTTAATTTATGTGGAACACTGTCATCATAAACTTTTTATAAAGCATTAGTGATTTCATCATTCTTCCACCAAAATTAACCATAAATTAGATGTTTGTTCTTGCTTCAATTTTAGCAGCATTCACACAACTCAGGTATGTAATCTTCTCAAACGTAAGTCTTATCTTCAAATTAAATCATATTCAGACATATTACAACAAGTTAGTATAAGTTTATTTTGGTGCAAAAAAATATGAAATCCTCACATTTTTTAAATGCACATTTTCTGTGAACTTTCTGTATATATATCATACTACCTATGTAAGAATACCCGTAAGATAAATTCTCAGAAGTTAAATCGCATGGTTAAAGGATATATGCACTAGTTATGTTGCTAAGTATACAAAACTACCCTCCCTGGGATGTGCACAAACTCCTATTATCACAGCAGGAGTGATAATGTTTCCACACTTGATCTGAGCAGCATAGTATGTTAGCAAATTTTTGTGACTTTCCTATATTTTTAGTTAAAAGGTGTTATTTTAGGGACCGGCAGATGGTGTAATGGTTACATCACTGGACTCCCACATGGTCGACCATAGTTTGAATCCCAGACGGGGCGGCTTGAAACTCTCACAGGGCACATGTGCATGCATGCTCAAAATCCCAAGAAAACAGAGGAGGAGGGACTGTGGCATGGTCATCCTCTCCGGGGAATGACTTCTCACTTTCTGTCTTTCTGTCTTTCCAGCAAGTGCATGCACCCTATAGCAAAAATCTGCCCCCCCAAAAAAAGTACTTTTTTTTTTCTGATTGCATTTATCTTATTAGGAGTGTTACCTTAGAAAGACAAAAACCCAGATTCAATTTATCCTACTACAGACTCACAACACAGATCAATTCTGTGATCCCCAAATGCATGGGTATTTACATCTACTATCAAGTAAGCAATCAATTCTGTAGCAAACATCAGCTGTGCATTCTCTAATCCAATTCAGTTTTAACACTATTTACCTGGAAATAGTGTCAAATTCCACAAGTTGAGGGGCACAGTCCCACAACACTGCTTCAACTTCAGATGTCAGTTGTAAGCCTCCAGCATCAAGAACTTCTGACTGACTGGCCACGAGTTGAGGTTCTCACAACCTCTTCTTCAGGCTTGTTTAATATGCTAGAGTAGCTCAGAGAAGTCAAGGGAATCCATGAACTGATTTATTATAAGCAATATTTTAAAGGATACAAATAAACTGCCAGATAAAGAGATGTATAGAGCAAGGTATAGAGCAAGCTTTTGTCCTCCCCATGCAATTAGAGTATGCCACCCTCCCAGGGCATGGAATGTGATCTTATTCACTTCTTAAAAACCTCCACGTGTCAGGTGTACAGAAGTGCTCTGAATCCTGTCTTTGTATGTTTTATATGGAGACTTCATTGCATAGGCATAACTGAAGTCTGAACAACCATGTAGAAACGTGATTGGGCAGAAAGGGTGTGATCTAATGCTCACAGACTAAATGAGGAAATTCAGTAAGACTATCTTCCCAAAGCTCTTCGGCCTCAGCCTCTCTGTGCAGCATTTCCTCCCCCCCCCCAGGTATGTCTTGAGAAGCATCAGGAACCAAGAGAGAGAAAAAATGAGAGCAAGAGAGAGAGAAAACAGAGAAAGAGAACATTAGTTACACTGATTCTCTGCCAATCTGGTTAATGTTAGATACAAAAAATTGTCTCTTGCGCCTGGGACCTCTGCCCCTAATTTTGCCCTTAAAAACGCATGTGGGGGAACATCTCAGGGAGACCAGGTCTTTTCAGCATGAGTTGCTTGCTCTCCTTGCTTTGTGCTCTGCAATAAAGCTGTACTTTCTCTTTTATTTTATTCAGGCTAGGAAATCATCAACTGAGAGACTATGAGAAATGCAGGAAAATGGCAATGCTATTACATGTAGGGGTATATTGTGCATTAGATCTGAATGGCAGCACCCAGGACTGTGTCTTTGCAGCTAAAAATATAGGAAACCAACACAAAAATAAACAAACACACACACACACAGTTCCCCAGCTCTGTGTTAATAATATCACTTCAATTTTGCTATATTCTTAAGGGCCTGGTTTAAATATTCACATAAAACAAACTTTTGAAGAAGCGTAGTAAACTTTGCTCAAATATTATTATCTCTGGCTATTTAGAGCCTATGACTACCAAAACTACCCTAATGATGGTTGTAAAACTAATCTTGAAGCAACGAGCCTTCTAGAAAGCATAGGATTTACACTTCCTCATATAAAAAGAAAGTTAATGTTTATAAGCAATGAAAACTAAAATAATTGTTGAAATATTAATGGAATAACAATGAAAGGCATTTCATCATTAGGAGCAGACAATTTTACTCCCTGTAATAAATAAGGGCAAAAATACAGTACTTAAGTTACACAAGTTAATTATTTTGATAGCTAGTGAGGGAATGGTAAGTGCTTTCCATTTTAAGAATCTTCCAGCATAGCATTCAAAGACCAGAGAGCACAGAACTGGAAGGGCCTTTATAGATCCCTTAGCTCTTTAAATCCTTTCAAGATCCAGGCAACATGAACTGGCAACCTCATGTAGAAATGTGTAATAAGCAAAGAGTGGCCTGTCATGTCAATGGACAAAAGTCTATATATTTTTTTTTTTGTTTGTTTTTTTAGGTTTTAGCCATAAGGCATGTGTGCTCACCGAAGAGAGACAGAGACAGTGAAAGTAAGAAATCACCCCCCCCAGGGAGAATGGCCATGCCACAATCTCATATTCTCCAATTCTCTATCTGGGATTTTGGGCATGCGTGCACATGTGCCTGGCGTGATAGTCAAGCCTCCAGGTCTGGGACTCGAACCACAGTCGGCCATGTGAGAATAAGCATCTTAACCACCATGCCACCTGTTGGCACCAGAAGTCTATGTTCTTAGGAAAAACAAGAAAGAAGTGAAGTTTTAAAGGCTAAGTAGGTTACTTGTGTGGTAAAATAAAGCTTTAGTAAAAAAAATGTGATAGTCACCTTATTCATTAGCTCTTGCTATGCAGCAATTTAGGCCATTAAGCACTTCTTCTAACTTAGGAGAAAGGATAATAAAGCAGAGTTTCTGTAACTGATTTTCTATTACCAAGATACTTTGAAAATTGATTTGAAACAGAAAAACAAATTTATGTAATCCTGGGACATCAATTCGTTAAATAAAGACAAGTAGCCTCTCTTCTCTGATGGTCATTTCATATTCACAGGTTCACAGGGGAACAAGGAAAGCAATTTCTCATGTTGCAGGTCTCAGACTGAACAAGTAAAATTGGTATCTTAGTGCCGTTGATTCTCTGGTGGAGCCAAAGTGTCAGCTACATCTTAAATCTGTACAGCATTGATTTTTTTTAAAACACTAACAATGTTCTTAAAAACACCACCTGAAGTTTCTATTGTAAAGTTTACATGAGAGAAGACATCTGCAGGCTCTAGGAAAAACATGAGTTCTCTGGGGAGTACATCTGTGACTGACAGCAGCATCCAACCAAAACCTGGAAAGTTTTCACTTTTTTGTAAAACATCTCTTAGACCAGATATACATGAATTTGTGTATGTCTGTGTGTTTATATAATGAAGCATGGATTTGCCCGGTTTGTTGTTCTTGCTGAAAAAAAGATTAAATAGGAAAAAAATAAATCAGATATAAAAATTCATATACTGTTTTCTAAAATAATAATTTATAATAATTTTTTTAAATTCAAATATATTTTTTCTTCTTTTCCTTTTTTAGAAGCTTTTGCCTTAGGGTGTGTGTGCTCACCAGAGAAAGAGACAGAGACAGAGATAGTGAGAGGGAAAGCGAGAAATCACCCCCCAGGGGGGATGGTCACGCTGCAATCCCTTCTCCTTCATTCTTCTCTAGGGATCTTGGAGACTCACGCACATGAGCCTGGTGTGAGTTTCATGCAACAGGGTCTGGGACTCGAACCACAGTGGACCATGTGGGAGTCCAGTGATGTAACCACTACACATGTGCTGATCCTCATATTTGAATATCCTTATTTGGCAACCCATATTAAGATATCTGGCATAAAATTGGCACTTAAAATTTCAAAATCCAAGGAAATAATATGTTACTAGTAAAATTTTAAATTCTAGGGATATTATAGCCCATATGACAGTTTGTGTGGAGCTAATTTCTCATGAGGAAAATAAAAAGGTGAAAAAATGTATAAAATATATGGATAAAAAATTAATTATAGGGATAATATTTTCTCTTAGTTTTAACTAAGAAGAATAAATTAGGGTTAAATAAAACCTGGCCCTCATATGTCCATATCTTTTCAAGAAATGCTTAATGGCTCAAATATGAGAAGATTATGAAATTTTAATCTTTAAAAAGAGGTAGAAGTAAGAATTAAAAATCTCCTTGAGACTCTTACAGTGTGATCCTTTTATAGAAAATCATAAAAAGCTCAGCCACAACTGGTACATTGAAACTGTGCCACAGGTAGCCATATGGGAAGGTTCATGGTTCAGATTCCAAGTTGACCTGAACCCACTGGAAACACCCACATGTGTACCCGTGAGCCCTGCTGGCTGGAAGACTAGGCAGAGGATTGTAGTGTTGGAGACTCTGTCAGGGGTTGCTTTCTCTCTCTTTCCATCTCAGTAAGTAAATTAATAGCTTTAAAAAAAAATCAGGAAAGAACCCATGATTTGATTTCCTTAAAAGTGTAAAGGCTATATGTAGAACAGTCACATTTATGACTAAATTCTGACTAAAGGATGCATGTAAAAAATAAATCAGCTGTAATGTATTCACTTGCCACCTATTTGCCTTTTAGATCTTGGCAAATTGAATGGACCTTAGAGAAGACAAGGACAGTCAGAGGCAAGAAACCTAGGTAAATAGAGGGCTAATCTCCACTGATAATCTGATTAAGAAATAGAACCAATGCTAAAATTAAACCAACGGTATGGCTGGCCCGATTGCACAACGGTTAAGCATTATTTTAGGAGATTTTTAGCCAGGGTTTTCACTGTGGAAACCATTGGGAAACTGTTTCAAACGTGCTGTTGATCTTCTCCCTCTGCTTGCCTTTCTCCCTACACTCAGGTGAGAACCACTATACAAAGCTGTCACATCCAGATAAAAAGAAAGCACCCAAAAAACACACAGGAATTTTTCAAAATTCTGAACAGTTATCAAGTGGAGACTTACAACACAGACTTGAATTATGAGAAGTAATACTTAATGAAGGTTCTGTGGCAAAGAATCAAATTCCATCTCAACATTTGAAATGGCTTAATGTTTTCAGTTCATCAGCAGCAGTGAAGAGCCTCACAAGTCAATGATTACTGAGTAGTGCGTGCAGTTGTACGTCCATGCCATATGCGTCTCCTTCCTCCAGACCACAGGGAGAGGGCTTCCTCCCAGCTCAAGACTCAGTGCTCCCCTGATCTAAAGTTCAGTTCTTCCACTTTCCTCTCCTAGTCTTAGCATTGTTGCTGTTTTTCTCTATAGCTTAGAACTGCTTCTCAGATCTCCTCAATCTTCAAAAATAATACAAAACAAATTCTTAGATTTTTTTTTTTGGGGGGGGAGAGGTTTTTGCTATAGGGCGCGTGCGCTCGCCAGACAGACAGAGAGAGACAGAGAGATAGAAAGTGAGAAATAACCCCCCGGGGGGATGGTCACGTCACAATCCCTTCTCCTCCGTTCTCCTCTAGGGATCTTGGGCACACATGCACACACGTCCGGCGTGAGTTTTAAGCCACCGGGTCCAGGACACAAACCACGGTCGACTACATGGGAGTCCAGCGACATAGCCATTACACTAACTGCTGGTCCCACAAATTCTTAGATTTTTATGATCTCCTAAAGCTGCTTACATTTTTTCCTCCTCTCCTTCATATTTAACTTCCTGAAGGACATCATCTTTCTCTTGCATCCTCTTTCTTACCTTTCATTTATGGTTCACACTGCTAAAATTAGGCTTCCATCTCTGAAAATTGGCAAGAATATCACCAAAGATCTCTCTGTAGTCAATACCAATGAATTCTTTCAGTCCCTTTCTCACTTGACCCTTGAGCTGCAGTTGGCACTATTCTCTACTTACTTTCTTAAATCCTTTCTCCAGTCTTATCCTCTACTAAAAGTGACTCCTACCTGTGATTTTCTACAGATTAAGTTTATGAGATACAGGTTACAAAATATAAGCATGAGGTTGAACATACGAGAGTTTAATTCTCAATCAGTAGTGACTATGAAGGAATGAACAGTCCAGCCTAACATAGCACTCAAATGTACCAAACCATTTCACATGTCTGCCTGGACCACCCTTCATCACTCATCAGCTATTGCAGTTGGAAAAGGTAAATATACAACCCTCCTCTCTCCTGTGATTGAATTGGAAAACTGAGAGACACAACAGCCAGGCAAATGAAGAAATACATTAATACATTTATTCCCAGTAACTTTGATTCTACACAAGTGGCTCAAGTTTATAGCAATAGCAGGCTTACTTCCCCAGAATTAGTCATACCACCAGGACAGAATTTCAGACCACAGCCTCAGAGGAAGTGCCTGACCTACTACTAAACTGCTCTCACAGTGGAAAGGAAACTAAATTGTATCTTTCCTTCTGGCAGGTAGATCACCACAGAGAAGACAGAAAGGTGACTAATACATTTTTTCTGTACAAAAACCCATCATGACTTTTCAATGACCCAATATAATAGCTTGAGCAAATTTCTTAACTTCCCATGCCTCAGTTTCCTTATATGTAAAACAGACAATTAATAGTACTAACTTGGGACCAGCAGTTGGAGTAATGGCTATGTCATTGGACTCCCATGTAGTCGACTGTGGTTTGAGTCCTAGACCCAGTGGCTTAAACTCACACTGGGCACGTGTGCGTGCATGCCCAAGATCCCAAGAGGAGTATGGAGAAGGGATTGCAGTGTGGCCATCCCTTCTAGAGGGTGATTTCTCCCTTTCTGTCTCTCTGTCTCTCTCTGTCTTTCTGGTGAGCACACACACCTTATAACAAAAACATCTCCAAAAAGAAAATAGTAATTACCTTATAAGGAGGAAGAAGTTAAAGGGAGTCAGGAAATGACAATCAAGTGAACTGACATTTGTGGAGTACTCAGAACAATACCTAGCATATAGTATTATGTGAAATTTTAAATCTGGGAAACCTTTTATGATACTTCCCTAAGAAAAAAATATTTTATATTACTGTAGTATTTTAAATATATATCTTAAAGATAATGTGACTCTTTATATAGTTTTTTAGATTTATGTATCAGTTCTCCACATTAAATACTGAATATTTTTGAAGTGAGATTTTGGATTTTCTTCATCTTTACATTTTTAGCTCCTACAGCAGTGTGTATTCAGTTTTTACTGAACTAATGAATATATCAATTTTTAAATGGCCTATTATTCACTCTGCAGTGGAATTAATACATGGATTAGGAACATCATTTTCTTCAAAATATTGATACACTTGCTTGAAGCCTTCAAAAAGTACTTCAGTTATAACAAATTTGCCGACTGTGATTGTTTTCCTGGAAATTAAGTTCTTCTAATACAGCATTTAACCAAAGAATAAGACTTTAAAATGAATCACAGTAAGATGCATGTGTAGTCGAGGTTGTAATGTTAATCAGATAGCACAAAATTGTACAATTCAAGAAGGATTTATTTACAAAAAGACCACTTTCTAAAGGGAGATAAGAAGAACCCAAGACAATCATAGCTAAGCTTTACCAATCCAAGGTCCAAAAAAAACAATGAGGAGAGGGAGAGCCCCAGAACCAGCTAGGAAAACATGTAGAATGGTATGTTTGGAGAGAAGCAGCAACTTTCACATGCAGGACACAGCACGCACTAAGTGACTTCCACAGGGAAGTCCCTAATCTCGTTCGCTGCCCTCACTCTGATCTGCCACAGCTTTCAAGGGGCCACATCCAACCACAAACTGCTAGGAGCCCACTGCTGTGTCCATTCAGTTCAGCTTTCCAGGTCAGAGAGCATGGTGAACGAGGATGAGGAGTGGGTACAGTGTCCAGTGTAAGTGGGCAAAGTTCCCATGAGGAATTAGGAATTAGCACACTTAACTCTGTTCTTCCATATGAGTACACTGCAACATATAATGCGTAATTAGTTCAAATGAATTACCTATTCATTTGTCAAAGAGTTCTTGAGCACTTAATATGTACAAGGAAATGCATTAAGTTTCAGTAACCAAAAATGAATGAGATGGGGTCCCCCCTCCAAAGCAGCTTACTGTCAAATAGAAAATTAACATGGAATGATGTAGTAATCATAACAAAGGTAATGTGTAAAGTATTCCATGTTTAAGTTTTAAAAATCCACTCAAATTTATAGTTATTTCTGCCTAACTAACTAATATGCTTCCAATTTATGGCATTTATATCTATATAACCAAAATAACAATACTGCAACTTCATTCTGGAAAATAAAGATGTTCCTATTTAGATACTATAGAGTATTTCATAGTTATTTCTGCCTAACTAACTAATATGCTTCCAATTTATGGCATTTATATCTATATAACCAAAATAACAATACTGCAACTTCATTCTGGAAAATAAAGATGTTGTTCCTATTTAGATACTATCGAGTATTTCATAAGTAATAAAACTAATTATCAATCAGTAATTGAAAAAATTTGGAGAAAAATATCAGGATAATTATTGCTCTAATTCAAATAATATTATTAGAAAAACACATGGAAATAAAATTGGTTTTATATTTCTATAAACAGCATATACACATAGAATATAAATCAAAAACATAAATTTACACAGGTATTTCAATGACATTTGTTAGACTAATAAACATAAGGCAGGAACAAAATCAGAAGCTAATCATTAAATATTGTTTAATCTGGGAACAGCAGATGGCATAATGGTTATGTCACTGGATTCCCATGCAGTCAGCTGCGGTTTGAGTCCTGGACACAGTGGTTTAAACCTCACACCAGGTGTGTGTGTGTCCATACCCAAAATTCTGAGAGGAGAATGGAGGAGAAGGGATTGTAGCCTGATGGCCCCCCGAGAGGTGATTTTTTGCTTTCTATCTCTGTCTCTCTTTCTGTCTCCAGCAAGTGCACCCACCCTATAGCAAAAATCCCTCCTAAAAAAGGGTTTAATCTACTCTACTCATATACATATTTAATTATATTTAGTCATTAAATATTTTAAAGAAATCCCATTATTTTTGGCATAAATAGGACAGGATGTTAAATAAAATTCCATTAACAACATAAAGTATATTCTATCAGTAATTTATATGTTAAAACAATACAATTGACGATCTGCTCTGTGTTTTAAAACTTCAGTTAATATAAAAGGGGATACTGGTTCTCAGAAATAGCCTTTAAATTAAATCCAAACCTGCTAACATCAAGAGACTGCCTTGAGAAAGTTTCAGTTGTGACTTAATTTTCAGAAAGAGGTAGAAAGCAAACAAAATTAAATGCTGGTACCTAAAATGAGATGTAACAATAATTTATACTACAGAGGATCAAGGAAATGAATAGCAAATTCTCTTCAGAAAAGCATCCATCTGTCTTTCCTTTGTTAATAATCTCTTCCCACATCTGGGCAGCATACAGGGTAAGACCCACTGTCTACCAAACTAATTCCT
Organism: Tupaia belangeri chinensis; assembly: GCF_000334495.1. Taxonomy (NCBI): domain Eukaryota; kingdom Metazoa; phylum Chordata; class Mammalia; order Scandentia; family Tupaiidae; genus Tupaia; species Tupaia belangeri. Next base: position 33,133 of record NW_006159898.1, on the reverse strand, counting down.
TTGGTCATCAATATCCAAATTTATCTGATTAGAGAAGGATGAACAAAATTCTAAGTAATATTACTGATCTATTGTCTTTCACCAGCTCTTGGGCATGGCACAGTGCTTTCAAGCTTCCATTATCAAAGTGATGGAGGACGGACATTCACAGAACCTTGAGTTCTACACCAGTTTTGCAGGTTGCTGATACTCAGGAAGTCCTAAAGTGGTTGGAAGGGGGTATCTCACGTCAAGAGAATAGTACCATGATGCTTCCTATAAACACAACTTACTGAAAACCATCTCAGGACTTTGCCTGCTATGAATGAACTAAATTCGGAAAATTAAATACATTTGAGAGGAAATGTGGGATAAACAATTATTTTTGAAATTATCTAGAATTAGTTCTGCCAAATTTGAACCACCAATTCCTGTAATTAACATTAATCTTCTTATACTTAAACAGTAAGCAAGGGCCATAGTTACAATAACCCAATAAATATCTGACAAACAATAATGTCTACGAGGAATAAAAATGGTACAATACAAAGTTTTCCGTCACTACAGAATTTTGGAAGATGAAAAAAAAGATATTTTATTTGATTTGATGAAGGATTAAAGACATATATAAAGGTGAGAAGTCATAAAAATATGGCAATCTCAGGATTTATAATGTGTGTGTGTACGTACCAACAGGTATAAGGTAACGAAGATATGAACAAGAATTCAATCATTCATGTAATGATAATTTACTGGAGCATTGTCTTCACACAGCACACTGTGCTAGATATCTACTTAACAGTTAACAAAACAGACAAAGTTCCTTTTCACTTGGAGATTTCATTCTTGTGGAGAATTCACACTGACAAATACAAAAACCATTACAATATGGGGAACCAGCAGTTAGTGTAATGACTATGTCACTGGATTCCCACCTAGTCGACCGCGGTTCGTGGCCCTGAACCAGTGGCTTAGAGCTCAGGCTGGGTGCATGTGCATTCGTGCCCAAGATCCTGAGAGGAGAATGGAGGAGAAGGGATTGCGGCATGACCATCCCCCCTGGGGGGTGATTTCTCGCTTTCTGTCTCTATGTCTCTCTCTCGACAGTAAAAATCTCTCAAAAAAAAAAAAAAAAAAAACCATTACAATATGATATGCTCTGTAGTGAGATGCAGGATGTTTGGGTCTTCTGACAGCCACTGGGAGAGGCACCTGAACTGAACTTGGGACGCTCAAGCACTGTTTCCAGGAGAAAGCGTAATCGACATGAAAACTACAGTGAAAAAAGCGAAGGTGGTTTCTGAGTCTGAGGAAACAGAATATGCCAAAGTTCTGAGGCAAGAGAAAACTGCATTTTCTTGGATTTGAAAGTATTTTAGCCTGGAGCTTAGACTGCAGAGATCCAGTAATGGTAAAAATGAAACTGGAAAGATATACAGGTAGGCAGAACCAGGTCACTTCACTCTGTGAAGGCTGACTGTATATAAGGAAAAAGAAAACTGAGGATGCCTACAGCAGTGAGAACGGTAAGGCCTGTGAGAAAGCCATTGGCTCCAGACCTCCATCCCTAACCTATGCAGTGGATGGGTAAGGGTAATTTGACAAAATCTATAGGGGCCTGATAAACTCTGACACTCTGTGAATCCATGAACTAGTAGAATTGAGCAATAAAATCAAACCACGAAGCAAGTTTATCCTTATGAGGGCTGGAGCCTGGTTATTGCATGATCTTTTCATCATAAAATCACAGACACATAAAATAAAGCTCTCAAGCATAGCAGTCTGTGCCTTTACATAGGTAAGAGCCTTCTCTTAGCCAAATACACCACAAACAGAAACTCAGGAGGAGATCCTTTAGCCCTGCATAAATGAAATACATCAAAAATAAATAAATAAATAAAACCACAAACAAAAACACAGGAGCTCAGTTCGAGTACTTCTGCTTTACCCACTGAAGTAAGGAAATAAAACAGCTTAAATGATCACATTTTTGTTGTTGTTTAAAGAACACTGTCCTATAAATCACTTTCCAGAGTTAAGCAGAAAACTAAAAGTTTCAAAAATGGTTTAGGGAATGTCTGTAAAGTGGAAAAGAATCAGGTAATGTGAGGTGAAATTATATTGGCAAATCTAATCCCTTTGCTGTTACATGGTTTTGGTGTATTCTGAGCATGTGGAGTTCCAAACAAAATGCCTTCTGTGACAAATGCATTAAGATGCCACACTGTATGTTTTTGATATAAGGAAAGAGGTCACAAACTCCATGTGGATAAAGTGCTCATTTGACAATTAGGAAACCCTGGTTCCAATTATATTTCTGCTGCTCATTGATATGTGACATTGGACAAGTCACCAAGTCTCTCTGAAGGCTAATTTCTTCAGCTGTAAAGGAATGGTAATATGAATAATATTGATACTGACTTCTTCACCTCTAAGTTATGAAGTTCCCTTAGAAGCATGGATGCAAAGACAGTTTCCAAACCCTAATGTGCTTTACAAATCCAAGAGACTATTAGAGACACTGTGCACTTAGGTCCAAACACATAAACAATACAGGTGTCCTCATTTCTGATTTATAGTGTAAGAATGCCGTGTGCTATCATGGAAAATATAATAAAAAAGCAACAACAAAACAGTGTGGTCCTCAAGGTTCTTAGAATACTCAGAGGATGAATGTTCCCTTCTGTGGTGGTTAAGCATGGCCTACACATCTAATCCCAAATAGCAACTCTGAGAAGCAAACATACCCCATGGAAAGCTCTGAACTTGACTTTCCATTTCCCACCCTAGCACTGAGCATGGTAGCTGATAGAAATCAATACTCAGAAGCCCTTGAAAACTGAAACATGTATAAGGAAAAGATATTACCACATCCACTTAGAACAATATCAGGTCATTTAAAGTTTCATGAAAGTCACAGTATTTTACCCTATAGCTATTGGTGTCAGTAGCATAGTTTTCATAGCGCTCAATAATTCTATAAATAATCCCTGAAAAATATCATAAAAACAGATCAATAAGGTGTCAAAATCCAAAACCCATGAACAAATTTACACTTGGTGACCAAGTATCCCAAATGCCAAAATACAAACAAGTACTAATAAATTAAAACTTACATGAGATCAGTGACTATGAAGAAACAGTAAAAAAAAAAAAAAAAAAAAAAAAAAGACCTGGGAAGGCCCTAAGAACAGGAAAACATC
>NW_006159898.1:5371-29583 GCF_000334495.1 Tupaia belangeri chinensis | reverse complement strand
AAAAAATTAAAACTTAAATAGTGTTCGTGACAATGAAAAAAAAGAAAAAAAAAAAAAAAAAAAGACCTGGGAATGACCTAAGAACAGGACAACATCAAAATCTTCACAAAATATTTTCTAAAATGCAGTGTCCAATGCGAAAACAGTAACTGATAGTAAGTGACAGTAATTGACAGTGAGTGTTTATGTCCAAATCAATAATAGAGACACCGAAGAGTCAAAGGTCAGCTCAAAAATGGCTTTAGCAGTATGAGCATCTCAGACCTCTCATAGCGACAGCCAGAGCTCTCTTCCAGAATAGGATCCCATACTGAGAAGCAAAATCTCAGCAATAGACTGGATGAAGACAACAAAGACAAAGAAAAAAGATCTAGATAAAAGAAGGGAAGGGGGAGGAGAGCCAGGAAATGTTGGAAAACAAACCACCACATTTTAAAACATGACACAACTGGAGAGGGCACTCAGAGAAGTTATACAAGCTATCCTGAACTACACTGGCTTTGAAAAGTTTATGGAAATATATTTTGCTTAAATATGAGTCATAGAAAGGATCGATGTCAAATCACAAAATGTTACTGAGAAGAAAGAGAATAAAGAACAAAATAACATCCTTAGAGATACTAAAATATGCCAGAAAGAAATATCCACAAAGCACATCAAAACCATAGCAATGCACTATTTCAAAAAAAGTTAAAAGATACAAGACATGAAAAGCAATGTAAATTAGAATTAGAAAAACACTACTAGTTAAGAAAACTTAGAATAGAATTAGACATCAAAGAACAAACTCCAGAAATGAAGATCAAGCTAGAAGAAAGACAAAACAAAACAAAACAAAAACAAAAACACAGCATATATTGCTGTAAGATAAATAACAGGAGAGGAAAAAGGTAGAAGAAACTTGAAGTAAAAGAAGTAAAGAAAATAAATATTAATGACTACAAGTGACAAATACTGAAGACAGACAAAAATAATTCAACAGATGAAAAATAGGAATCTTTAAAGAAGGAAATTAAGCAACAAAACAGAACAAATACTAAAATGATACCATTCAAGAAAACACTCTTGAAATAAAAGTATAAAAGATGTTCCCACTCTTCCCTGGCCCCTGTGCCACTGGAGTCTTCAGTTCCAGTGATGGTACAGGGTGAGCTCCAGTGGGATGGAGCTGCAGAGAGACCATGGCTCACCTCACTCCACATGCCTTTGAACTCATAGTGACAAAACTAAATGACACGCAAGAGAAATGAGAAAGGAGAAATTCCAGAGATGAAGAAGTCCTACCACATTTTGAAAGAAGAAATAGATACCATAAAAAAAAAATAGCACTGTTGGAGATGAATACAGGAAATCAAAGACTCACTTGATAGCATTAAAAGCAGAGTAGATCATGCAGAAGATTGAATCTCAGATCTAGAAGACAAAATCTCTGACCTGGAAAAAACAACTCACCAAAAAAAAAATAGGATAATACATGCAAAATTCTAGATACCATTAAATGCCCAAACATCCAAATAATTGGTATCCCAGAAGGTGAAGAATGTAATAAGAGCATTGCTAATCTATTCTATGAAATACTTTTAGGAAATTTTCCAAACCTAAGAAGTATTAAATCATCCATACCCAAGAAATACAAAGGACCACAAAGAGAATCAACCCAGGAAGATCCTCTCCATGGCCCATCATAGCCAAATTGTCCAATATCACAGAAAAAGACAAGATTCTAAAAATGGCAAGAGAGGAACATCAAGACTCTTACAAAGGCTATACCATTAGGCTAACATCAGCCTCTCAGAACAAACAATGCAAGCAAGGAAAAAATGGGAAAATATATTCAAAGTGTTAAAAAAAAAAAAACAATTTCAACCAAGATTACTACACTTGGCAAGATTATACTTCAAATACAATGAAAAGATAAAAACATTCTCAGATAAATAAAACCTGAAAAAATTTTCCAACACCAGACCAGTACTTCAAGAAGTACTGAGGAGAGTGTTATACCAGGAAAACTAAACAGAGAAAGACAGAAATAATAGAACAAAAAACAACCAAGAAAATGATTAACAAAATGGCAGAGACAAGTCCGGAAATATCGATAATAATATTGAATGCTAATGAATTAGATTCTTCAGTCAAGAGATGAAGAGATAATAGAATGACTAGTATATTAAAACAAACAAACAAACAAACAAAAACTCTATCTGTTGTCTACAAGAAATGCACCTCATGGATAAAGACATACATAGACTAAAAGTGAAGGGCTGGAAAAAGGTATTCCATACAGACAGAGACCAAAAATGGACTGGAGTCATGTTACTTATTTCAGAAAAAATTAGCTTTAAGACAAAAACTGTAAAAGGACACAAAGGGCATGATATAGTAGTAAAAGGGTTAATTCATCAAGAAGATATGATGCTGGGAACCAGCAGTTAGCGTAATGGCTATGTCGCTGGACTCCCACGTAGTCGACCGCGGTTCGCGTCCTGGACCCGGTGGCTTAAAACTCACACCGGGCGCGCGTGCATGCATGCCCAAGATCCTGAGAGGAGAATAGAGGAGAAGGGATTGCAGCGTGACCATCCCCCCTGGGGGGTGATTTCTCACTTTCTGTCTCTCTGTCTCTCTCTGTCTGGCAAACGCACGTGCCCTATAGCGAAAATCTCTCCAAAAAAAAAAGAAAGAATCCTTGAAAATACACAAACTTATAGAAACTAACCTACCTACTCCTGAATGATTTCACGATCACTAAAGAAATAGTGATATCAAAAGAGTCACCGAAACTAATGAAAATGAGCACATGAGTTTCCGTAACCTATGGGATAGAGCAAAAGCAGTCATAAAGGGGAAGTACATTGCAATTAGTGTACATTTAAAAAAGATGAAAAGATGACAAATAGATAAGCTAACAACACACCTCAGGGAACTGGAAAAAACGACAACAAAAAAAGTCAGAAGAAAAGAAATAATAAATATCTGAGTAGAAATAAAACAGAGAATAAGGAAACTATTAAGAAAATAAATGAAACCAAAAGCTGAATGAAACTAAATGTGGGACCAGCAGTTAGTGTAATGGCTATGTTGCTGGACTCCCACATAGTTGACAACGGTTCGAGTCCCAGACCTGGTGGCTTAAACTCACACCGGGCGTGTGTGCATGCATGTCCAAGATCCCAAGAGGAGGATGGAGGAGAAGGGATTGTGGCATGGCCATTCCCCCTGGGGAGTGATTTCTCATGCACCCTATAATAACAACCTCTCCCCAAAAAAAATAAATAAATAAAAAGGAAATAAATTAAACCAAAAGCTGGTTCTTTGAAAAGATGAACAAGATTGACCCTCTGTTAGGTAGACTAATTAAGAAGAAGAGCAACAGATGACATAGAGGTTGTATCACTAGACTCCCAAATGGATGACCATGATTTGAGTCCCATACCTGATGGCTTGAAACTCACACCAGGTGTGTGTGTATGCATGCTCAAGATCCCAAGAAAATAGAGGAGAAGGGATTGCAGCATGGTCATCCCTCCTAAAGGTGATTTCTCACTTTCTGTTTATCTCCCACTGTCTCTCTGATGAGTACATGTACCATATAGAAAAAATGTCTCTCTCCAAAAAAAGAAGATAGAAAGAATTAGATAAATCAGATTTGCAGTGAAACAGGTAATAATACAACAGACATAACAGAAATACAAAACATTGAGACCAGCCGATGGCATAATGGTTACATCACTAGATTCCCACAGTTGATCATGGTTTGAGTCCTGGACCCTGTGGCTCAAAAATCACACATGGTATGTGTGCGTGCATGCCCAAAATCCTGAGAGGAGAATGGACAAGAAGAGATTGCAGCATGGCCATCCTCCCTGGGGGGGTGATTTCTCGCTTTCTGTCTCTCTGTGTCTTTCTGGCGAGCGCACGTGCCCTATAGCAAAAAATAAAAACAAACAAAAACAAATACAAAACATAATTAGAAAATATTATGAGTGACAATATGCCAACAAACAAGAAAACCTGGAGGAGATGGACAAATTCCTGGACATATAATCTACAAAGATTTAATCAGAAGACATAGAAACCCTGAACAGATAAAAATCAAATAAGATTGAATCTGTAATAAATAACCTCCCAACAAAGAAAATTCCAGGTTCTGATGGCTTCATTTATGAATTTTACAAAACTTTCAAAGAACTAACCTCCATTCTACTCAAATTATTTCTAATGATTCAAAAGGAAGGAACCCTCCCAAATTTGTTTTATAAAACCTCCATCACCCTCATCCCCAAAACAGATAAGGACATAACAAAAAAGGAAAACTATCTTCAGCAAAGCTCTGATGAATATAGATGCAAAAATTCTCAACAAGATACTAGCTTATCACATCCAATGACACATAAAAAAGCTTATACACAATGATCAGGTAGGCTTTATTCCAGAGATTCAAGGATGATTCAACATACACAAGTCCATAAATGTAATACACCATGTTAACAGAAAGATAGATTAAAACCATATGATCATATTAATCAATGCAGAAAAAGCATTTGGTAAAATACAGCATTTCTTCATGTTTAAGACTCGCAGCAAAATTGGCTTAGAAGGGACATTTCTCAACACAATAAAAGCCATATATGAAAAACCTAAAGCCAACATCATACTGAATGGTACAAAACAAACTAGTACAAGACAAACCAGTCCAGGACAAGGCTATCCATCCTCTCCACTTCTTTTCAGTGTAGTGCTAGAAGTCCTAACCAATGCAATCAGAAAAGAGAGTAAAATAAAAGGTATTCAAATAGGGAAGAAGAAGTCAAATTATCTCTATTTGCAGATGACATGATTATACACATGGAAAACCCAAAAGAACTCATGAAAAAAGTCCTGGAAGTGATAAATGAATACAGTGAAATGACAGGATACAAAATCCACATACAAAAATCCATAGCATATTTATACACCAATGAGTAGACTAAGGTAGAACTGAAGAAAGCAATCACATTTATAAAAACTAGAAAAAGTGTAAGATATCTAGAAATAAAGCTAACCAAAGAAGTCAAAGACATCTACAAGCAAAACCATGAAAACCTAAAAAAAGAAATTGAAAATGAAATGAAAAGTAGGACATTCCATGTTGCTGGATTGGAATAATTAATATAACCAAAAAGTCAATTCTACCCTAACTAATCTATGTATTTAATGCAACCACAATCAAATTACCAAAAATATTCTTCACAGATTCAGAAAAAACAATCATAGTATTTGTCTGAAATAATAAAAGACCCCACATTTCCAAAGCAATTCTGTTCAAGAAGATTGGAGTAGGAGGCATCTCACTCTCTGATACCAAAAAACAGTACAAAGCTGTGACAATCAAAACAGCATGCTACTGGCACAAAACCAGATATGTAGACCAATGAAACAGATTAGAGGTCCAGAAATAGACCCCAAAATGTACAGTCAACTGATTTTTGATAAAGGGCACCAATCAATCCAGTGAGGAAAAGAAAATCTCTTTAGCAAATGATGCTAGAATAAATGAGTATCCACCTGCAAAAAGATGAATCTGGATGCCTATCTCTCACCATTTACAAAAATCCACTCAAAATAGATCAAAAATATAAACTTAAGACCTCAAACTATAAAACTACTGGTCAAAAACACAGAAGAAACTCTTAGAGACATAACAGTAGGCAGACTTCTTAAAAAAGACCCCCAAAACACAGGCAATCATCCCAAAAATAGGCAAGTGGGATTACATTAGATTAAAAAGCTTTTGTTCTGCAAAAGAAATAATAATTAGAGTGAATATACAGCCCTCAGAAATGGAGTCTATATTCAATCTATGCCTCAGATAAGGGATGGATAACTAGGATATACAGGGAAATCAAACAGCTTACCAGAAAAAAATAATGATCAACCCAAATACAAGATGAGCAAATGAGCTGAACAGGCAACTTTCTAAAGAAGACATACAAATGGCCCAAAAGCATGTGAAAATATGCTCAACATGTCTTATCATACGGGAGATGCAAATCAAAGCTATAATGAGATACCACTCAACCCCAATAAGAATGGCGACTAGTAAAAAAGAAAGAAAGAAAGAATGACAAGTGCTGGCAAGGCTGTGGTGAAAAGGGAACTCTCCTACACTGTTGGTGGAAATGTAAATTAGTACAGCCACTGTGGAGAACAATATGAACATTCTTCAAAGACCTACAATACAACTACCATGTGGTCCAGCAATTCCACTCCTGAGTTTCTACCCAAAGGATAGAAAAACGCTCAATCAGAAAAACACTTTTACATCCAAATTTATTGCAGCATTAATCACAATTTCTAAGACATGGAACAATCCAAATATCCATGAACAGGTGAGTGGATTGCAAAAGTGTGGAACATATACACTACAGAATACTACTCAGCCATAGAAAACAATGAGACCCTGGTATTTGATAGAAAGTGGACAAATATGGAAGATTTACTACTAAGTGAAGCAAGCAAACAATGAAAAAGAGGCATTGTATGTCCCCACTCAATATATACCAAACGGCAGCATTCTATGGCAGAAACCGAATGATTGAAAAGTACAAAATCATGGACAGCAATGATGATACTAGAGACAGTGGGAGACAAGGGCTGGAAACAGGGGAGGGTGAGAGGGAGGGAATCAAGGGAAAGAAAAAATAAGGAGAACATTTAAGAGACCCAAAATAGAAAGAAACCTGTTGATTATAACATTTTTTGGAGAAGTTTCTGCTATAGGGCATGTGTGCTCACCAGAAAGACAGAGAAAGAGAGACAGAAAGTGAGAAATCACCCCCCAGGAGGGATGGTCATACCGCAATCTCTTCTCTTCCATTCTCCCCTTGGGACATTGGGCACGCATGCACATATGCCCGGTGTGAGGTTAAGCCACCGGGTCCGTGACGCGAACCGTGGTCGGCTACTTAGGAGTTCAGCAACATAGCCATTACGCTAACTGCTGGTCCCTTGATTATAACGTTTATGGTAATGCCTTTGACTAGACTGATAAGTAGTGTATTCATGATGGGAAAATTCATTTGGCATACTGTAATGATACACAGTAAATAAATATATAAAATAAAAATAAAATAAAATGTATAAAAGAGTTAAAACTACATATTGAAAAAGTGCATCATGTACTTGACACACCCAGAACAAACACCAAAATGTGTTCCAGTAAAATTATTTTACTTAGGGACCAGCAGTTAGTGTAATGGCTATGTCGCTGGACTCCCATGTAGTTGACCATGGTTCGAGTCCCAGACCCAGTGGCTTGAAACTCATGCCAGGCACGTGTGCGTGCGTGCCCAAGATCCCGAGAGAAGAATGGAGGAGAAGGGATTGCGGCTTTGCCATCTCCCCTGGGGGGTGATTTCTCACTTTCTGTCCCTCTGTCTCTCTCTGTCTGTCTGGTGAGCGCATGCGCCCTATAGCAAAAACCTCTCCAAAAAAAAAATTACTTTACTTAAAGAAAAAGAAACAAGTTGGTTGAGAATTAAGGTAAAAAGAGAAAGTGGTATATAAAGAAAAAGATTCACTAATCATCAGACTTTTCGAAATTAATGCTTTATGCCATAGGAAAAAAGAGTAACCTATCTAAAATAAACAAGGAAAGGGTGTACATGCCAGAAATTTTATGTTCAGAAAAAAACAGTTTATGTTATAAAGAGCACAGACAAAATGCTATCAACATGCAAAGTCTTAGGGAATATTGCTCGCACAAACTTTTCTTAGGGAATCTATTAGTATTACATACTGAAATTCAATCAATGAGAATGTTAGGAAGCTTTTAAGATACGTTACTGTGGTTACCTGTAGAACTAATAGTAAATGGGGATTAAAAGATTGGGACTATCGTAAGTATGGCTGTATGCTCCAACAATGTAGATACATACAATCATTTTTAAAAAGAGAGGATAACATAGGGAAAACAAATGCAAAATAAAACTGGTGGTATTGTGTTGGTGTTTTTACCCTGGGACTGTTTTACATATAATTTGATATAAAGAAAGTGAGAAATTTAGGGGTCTTTTTAATTCTACCTTCCATCGTGTCCTTGAGAACCCTATTTTCTGTGTGGAAGAAAAAAATTATGGACACAGTACAGAAGAAATTAAGTAGAAACGTTGGCTAACTTCCTGATGTAGTGGTAAATACTGCTCAAGAGAAGCCGGATCTCACATGGCAACTGCAATTCAAATCTCTGGCCCAGTCAGTCTGAAAAAAAACATTATATAGATGATAGATAGAGAGATAGAGAGATAGATAGATAGATAGATAATAGATAGATAGATGATAATAGACAGAGATGGATGGATGGATTGGATGGATAAATAGATAGATAGAAAGAAATAATAGATGATAGATAGAATCTTATAGTCCTGAATTGGAACTGTAAGTATTCACATAACTCGCTCAATTATGTTCTTTTTATAGAAAAAGAGATGCACCTCAGTTCATTGAAAGACTTAGAAACAATGGTTAGAGCTAGATCCACTGTGGTAATGAGCACTCCTACTGCCCAGAATATTGCCTTGAACTATAGCTGTTCAAGCTCTCAACCAGAAAATATGCAAGATAAACCTGGAATGTCTTGTCATGCCAGATAGCAAGGAACTATTTAAAACATGCTCAGAAAACTCAACTACCAACCCAGAGGGACTCCCATTGTCCAAAATTTGAGCTTCAGTAAAGACAAGAATCACAGTGGATTGAATTTGTAATGACATTTTAATGGTCACTGTCATAGGACAGGAGGAAACCAATGCATGACCTTAAAAGCCAGTGTTCTCAAAACTGATAAGTAAAGAAAAAGAAACACATATCCTGTCATTCATCTATGAACTGTACCACTGTATAAACAACTAGTAGTTGAAGAGAAACAACTTTTTATCAAGGCATTCCGAATATTAAATTTAAAAGAAATGATGAATTGGACTATCACCAATTTGCAGCAACAGTAATTATTGGACTTAGGCATTGAACATCATTAACTACCACAACAAGAGAAGGAATTAAACATTACGTTCCTCCTAATAAATGAAGGAAAGACTGAATCCCTTGCTTGTAATCTTGCCAAAGGGATCCAATCTGGATCTGATCAAGCCTGAGGATCCAAATACTATTTGAAAACACAGGGGTCAGAGAAACAAATGGACTGTACTGTGAGTATGCAATCAGCACATGCAATATGAAACTCCACAGGTCAAATAGTCTGTGGTTTCTGAAGATAAATGCAAGGTAATTAGTCATTTAGCAAAAGCACTCACACACAAATGTGTAACCAGAGACAAATTTTATTTAAAAAAAAAAGTTTTTTGCTTACTAACTTTGTCATCAGAGAGTGCAATCTTGCAAATACAAAAAGAAAGTAGTGTGATTGATAGCAATGTTCTAAACATGTACATTGTGACATTGTACTTCAGGATTTCAAGTGCTAGTCCTTCCAGCTGTGAAACCCTTCAGCAAATTGCTTTATTTCTTTACAGAGCTGCCCTGTCCTTCAGAGTCAGCTATGCTCAGTAAATGATAAAGTATTCATTAATTCGATTATTAGGTAACTGTTTAATTAATTGAGAAATGTCAGTATTTTACACTCAAACTACGCTTTGATATAATAATCACAATACACGGCCGTCACAAACACTTTTCATCAGAATTTAAAAGAAAAAAAAAAAACTTATATTTTTCACTAGTTACCAGGTTCACAGCCTTATTTTTATTTCTTACTTCTAGGATATACAGTGATGCATTTAAGTGGCCTGAAGGTCATTGTCAATCATTCTTTATGTGTAGTATATTAAAATCTAATAATATGTATCACAGCAGTTGAGAGACAATATTTCAGTTGACAGAATTTCAGTTGAACACTGATTCTTGACTTTTCATTTGGGTACATTTCCTCATATAAGATAGAGATGAGTCCTCTTATTTTGCCAGGCTATGATAAGGAGTAAAGGAGCTAATGAATATAAAGCATTTATCACAGCAAATGATATCTTAATATTCAAAAATTTTGAAAACATTTATAAAAGCAGACATCTTATTTTAGTTGGAGTGAGTTCTAATAAAAAATAATAATCTAAGAGACTAGTAGGACTACATCTTGTTTCATTGTAGAAAAACAAAAAAGTAAGGTTAGGAACTGGCAATTTCAGTCATAAAATTAACTATTAAAATAAAAATATTCAAAATATTGTCATTAAGTAAAAATACTGAGTTTGTTTCCATTTCACCAGTCTCATACATACATGTTTTAAAAAATTCTTTTCACAGGACCAGCAGGTGGTGTGATGGTTAAGGCACTGGACCCCACATGGTCAACGACGGTTCAAATCCCAGATCTGGAAGCTTAAAATCATGCCAGGAGTGTGTGCACGTGTGCCCAAAATCCCAGAAGGAGAATGGATAACAAGGGATTGCAGCATGGCCATCCCCCTGGGGGATGATTTCTTGCTCTCCCTCTGTCTCTCTGGTGAGAACATACACCCTATGACAAAAAACTAAAAACAAACAACAACAACAAAAAACAACCTCTTCACAAGTATTTAAATCTTAGTCAATCTAACCTTATTTGCAGTGGCTAGGAAAAGTCCTAGTAAGTTTTTACATTTGGACAGTATGGAAATATGAAAGTAAACATTAACTATATAATAATGATATTCTGTAGTTATATCCAAAGTAGTCCATAGTAAGTATTTTTAACTTCAGCGATATTACGGAAAACTAATAAACTTGGAAAACAACTGAACTATATAGAGGAAATAAAATGTCCAAGAAAGTTTAAATCAGCATATGAGGAAAGAGCTATAAAAAAGAATTTTAATAAAAGAAGAAGACCAACAGATCAATATATAATATAACTTAAATAATATCAAGGTAGCTACACAAGGAAAAGCACAGGCTTTGGGGTCAGATCGGGCCTTATTTTGAATCCTGTTTCCACCACTTACATAATAACTTGAAGAAATTACTTAAGCTAACCAAGATTTTGCTCTCCTCCATGAAAATAATATATACTTCATGGTATTGCAATGAAGAACATATGAGTTACAATACAGTTACACATTATAGGGACTTAATGAATTATATCTAAAAAATAAATATTTTTTAAAAGGATATTATCTTTCAAAAAGTATCATGAATAAGTTACATATGTTATTCTGGGTATATATAACTTCAAAATACATTGGACTTGGGACAATTCATTCTGAGGACCTGAATGCACAAAGCCTGTGATGGACATTCTGAATAGGCTTTGCTAATTTTCTGTTTCTTTTTTTTTCCCTGCTTCATTGATTTAAGCTCTTGCCTTTCTTATTTTCTTTCTTCAGCTTCTTTTAAGTATAATTTGTTCTCTTGTTTCTAGCTTCCGAAGATAAAAATTTAGATCATGGGTTTTAAATTTCTTATTGGAATGTAATTGCTTCAGCTGCATTCTACAAATCTTGATATGTTGTCTCTTAATTATATTTAATTTGCTATAGTCTGAATTTCCCTCTGAAAAGAAAACTTGTTTTTATTTCTAAGCACATTCTATTGTATTATAGGGGAATATGAATCTTGATTCCACACTTTTAAAATATTGGTATCTATTTTATGACCCAATGTATAGCCTATGTTGCTAAGTATTCCTTGAGTATGTAAAAAGAACAAGTACTCTGAAGTTGTGAATGTAACAGTTTATAAATGAAAATTAGTTTTGTTTTGTTCAAATCTTCTATATCTTAACTGATTTTTTGACCTATTGATTCAATTTATTATTCGAAGGGTGTTAAACTGCCAAGTAGATTTTTTCTATTTTTCCCCTTAGTTATTTTTTTGATTCATTACTTTTGAATTACTCTTTCATCCAGTTTGAAAAAATCACTGATTTTTAATTAGAGTGTTTACCTTACTTAAATTGAATGCAGTTATTGACATGTATTTTCCTATTTGTTTTTCTACTTATTTCTTCTTTTCTTTGTTTCTATGTTCCTTTATTTTGGTTTAATTAAAACTTATTCGAATTTTTCATTTTATTTTTTTCATTTGTTTATTTAGCTGTTCTGCTTCATAATATTACTGTTGATTGCTCTCAGGATTATAATGCATATAGCCTAAATATAATATAATTTAGAATATTACATGACTTCATGTAAAATATAAGACCCTTATAATAGTATAAATTCACTAAACCATCTTCATATGTGTTTCTGTTAGATGTTATAACTCCCTCAATGCACTACTGGGTTTTTTTTGGAGAGGTTTTTGCTATAGCGTGCGTGCACTCGCCAGACAGACAGAGAGAGACAGAGAGACAGAAAGCGAGAAATCACCCCCAGAGGGAAGTGCGCTCGCCAGACAGACAGAGAGAGACAGAGAGACAGAAAGCGAGAAATCACCCCCCAGAGGGAATGGCCACGCCGCAATCCCTTCTCCTCCATTCTCCTTTCGGGATCTTGGGTATGCACACACACACGTGCCCAGTGTGAGTTTAAGCCACCGGGTCCAGGACTTGAACTGCAGTCTACTACATGGGAGTCCAGCGACATAGCCATTACGCTAACTGCTGGTCCCAATGCATGACTGTTTTAAAAGTAATTTGCCATTAAAAAAAACTTTAAGATACAATTGTCTTTTATATTTATCTATAGAGTTGCCATTTTGGGTCCCTCTCATTTTTTCTGTACATTAAAGTTTCTTTCTGGTATTATATATCTTTGTCCTGAAAACCTTCCTTTAGCATTTCTTATAATATCGAGTGGCTGGTGATTAATTCTTTTAGCTTTCATTCATCTGAAAATATCCTTATTTTATTATCATTTTTGAGGATGTTCTTAGTAGATATTGAATTCTAAGGTGATAGTTTTTATTTCCTTCCAGCACATTAAAGATGATAGTATTACAGGGACCAACAGATGGTATAATGTCTATGTTGCTGGACTCTCATGTGGTCGACCACGATTTGAGTCCCTGACCTGGTGGTTTAAACTCACACTGGTCGCATGTGCATGCATGCCCAAGATCCTGAGAGGAGAATGCAGGAGAAGGGATTGCAGTGTGGCCATCCCCAGGGGATGGGGGTGGGGAATTTCTCGCTTTCTGTCTCTCTCTCTTTCTGGTGAGTGCATGCCCCCTATAGCAAAAACTTCTCCAACAACAACAACAACAACGAAAGAGATATTACATTTGTTCTGGCTTCCTATATTTCTAATGAAAAGTCAACTATTCTTCTTTTTATCATAATCCTGCAAGAAATTAATGTGGTTTTTTTCTGTTTGTTTTGGATGCTTTTAAGGCTTTTCTTTATATCAGTTTACTGTACTTTGCTATGATGTGCTTAAATATAATTTTATTTATATTGATCCTGCTTATATAGTTTCCAAACTTATGGCTTCCTTTTCATCAATATAGAGAATCTGCACTCTAAGTCTTCTTCTTCAAAGAGTATCATCTTTAGCTAGTCTTAGCTATTTAGTGCTAACCAAAATCCTAAAAGTAAATGACAGGTAATTGACTGTAGTTAACACCTTACAGAAACACTTAAATTCAGTTGCTTATTACCTAAATATTCTCAGTTTTAAGGCAGAATTGCTAGAGAAAAGGGTCACATAATATAAATAAGCTATATAATTTTATGCTTAAAATTCTAAATTTGCTGTCCAAAAAAAAAGCTTTTTTATCTCAAGGATAATTGTTTTATTTCCCACTTTCTCATAGGACATCCCAAAGATTGCCTGTATGTATTATTGTTCCCATTCTGGTAATCATTTATTTTCATTTTTAACAAATATAACTGTGATGTTTTTGTTGGGTTCTTTCTAAATAGAGGACCAGTAAATTAATGCAGAAAGTAAAACACACACACACACACACACACACACACACACACACACACACACAGAAGAGGGCTGGCCCTATAGTTTGGTGGTTAGGTGGGGGAAATCCCAGGAAGTCAACTACAGTACAAATCCCAGCCTTGGTGGCTTGAAAAATATGCTGAGCATGTGTGCATGTGTACCCAGAACTGCAAAAGGACAGAGAAACAGAACAAATTGCAGCATAATCACATCCCACTTGGGGCTGATTTCATTCTCTTTCTCTCTCTTTTTCTGTCAAGCATACATGCCCTGTGACAATTTTTCAGAAAAGCAGAAGAGAAAGAAGATGGGCAGGAGGGAAGAAAAGAAATAAAGAATAAAGCACACAACAAAAAGAAAGACAATTTTCATAAAATAGCATCTAAACTAATGTTTAGTGCTCTTAAATCTCAACCAGGAGTGATTTTGCTCCCCACAGAACATGTGACAATGTCCAGTGATATGTTCTATTGTCACACCGATAGTGAATAGAGGCTACCAGACATGATGCAGTTCACAGGGCAGAGCCTCCAAAAGCAAAGAAGTATTCATTCCATACATCAATAGTGACACTGATGGGATATTCTGTGTTATGCTAGTTCCTCTACATACTTTTCAAGTTACTGTTTTCACAAGAGGCATAGGAGAATATCACCAATCAGTACACAAATAGCCAAAAGAAGTATTCTGACTCCCTCCACTACAGAGGCCATGCCCATAAACCAAATAATCGAATGTGTACGGTTGCTATGATCTGCCCTCTGCATAGTGGGCCCATGGGTCTGTTTCTTTGTTATTGATGTTTTCTATTTAGGGTTTTTTTTTTGGTTTTTTTTTGTTTTTTTTGGTTAATCAAACAAAGGTGTATTCAGTTACCTGTGTTGAAGAAATTCCTAAATAAAATTGAATAGCACTCACCCCAAAATACAATGAATAATTTATTTAAAAATTTTTAAACCTATAGCTAAAATAGTTGAGTACAACTGACATCTAGAATAAGTTTGTACTCCTCTGCTTATTCTGAGCAAGGTAGTATGTAAATACCTCACAATGGTACCTGTCTTAAGTACCTTTACTGCTAATTTGTAAAAAGGAGTGAATGCCTTGGGATTAGAACCAAGTTCTATTTTCTATTTTACCAAAAGTAATTTAACACACTTGAGAATATTTTAATCATTTATGTTGTCTTTGGTTATTAATTACTAAAAAAAAAAAAACTATACTGACTCTTTGATACATTCTGGAGTAAGAAACAATGACAATCTGGCATTTGATAGAAAGTAGATGAATACAGAAGATTTACTGCTAAGCAGAGCAAGCCAGATTGTGAAAGAGAGGCACTGTATGGCCCCACTCAGTATATACTAAATGTCCACACTCTATGGCAGAACTGAAAGACTGGAAGATGTAGAAGCATGGAGAACAACTGAGAATACTTGAGACAGGGTAGGAGGAGGGTGAGAAATGAGGGATGATGAGAGGAAGGGAATCAAGGAAGAAAAGAAGCAAAATATTTAAAAGACACAAAAATGGAAAATTATCTGCTGATGATAATGCATATATTAATATCTTTGACTTGATCAATACACAGTACACTTACGATGGAAAAATTCATTTGATATACTGTAATAATACACAGTGAATGAATGTAAAAAGTAAAATAAAAAATGACAGAGATTTAGGGCACTTTAGTGAGCTCAAGTTTAAGTGATAACTAAAGAAGATATATTTTTAACAATATTTTCATCTTGGGGATAAATATGCCTTATGAAAAAAATGTATTTAATTTCATCTATTACTGCCAGAACACTTGGCTAATCTTCTATTTTTGCAGTGGACACAGCGTCCTACTGAGAACTCACTCTCAAGGCTAGATAGAATGTTCTGCTTCAAAATACTGGAAAACATCACAGATTTCTTTAATTAAGTTCTTAGGACAACATTTAATCTAAAAGGCTTCACACTTTTTCTCCTCAAATGGTAAAATAAACTGACTGATTAGCATTCTAATCACACGGTGGTAACAAGTCATAAGTTAAATTAAGTAACATGGTTTTAATGCTTGTCACTGAACAACCATGAAATCTGACTAATTAGATAGTCTCAAACTAAAGAAGTCCATAGATTGACTGGGTAAATAACAAAGGTTTAATTAATGCCACACTCCTCAGACATTAGGTTACAGAGAATTGGCAGCTAGAAAAGGTTGGCATCCTGTTAGGCTTCAAATCTAAAAAGGTGCTAATTTTTAACATTAACTAAATTTTCTAAGATATCTCTCTCTCTCAATTTAAAGTTAAATTGTATGCCTAAATTGTTGAATGTCAATTTTGGGGTCAATCAGATCATGTTCAACATTCCCATAAGAATTGGACTGCCTTTCAAGTAGCTCAAGTAAATTTGTTTTAAATTCTACATTAAAAGGCATTTTAAAAATAGGTTAATGTTGCTTGACAATTCTACTGTAATGTCCTTGTAAAGCTTCTAGGTTTTTTTTTTTTTTTTGAGAGATTTTTCACTGTAGGGCGCGTGTGCTCGCCAGACAGACAGAGAGACATAGAGACAGAAAGCGAGAAATCACCCCCCAGGGGGGATGGTCACGCCGCAATCCCTTCTCCTCCATTCTCCTCTCGGGATCTTGGGCACGCACGCACACGCGCCCGGCGTGAGTTTTAAGCCACCGGGTCCAGGACATGAACTGCGGTCGACTACGTGGGAGTCCAGCGACATAGCCATTACACTAACTGCTGGTTCCCCCAAGCTTCTAGGTTTTGATAGACACAAGGTTTTAATGCATAGTTATTATACTCATGAATACACCAGACCCTTACCAAATTTCTTTTTTGCATCAGCAGTTTACAAAAATATGAATACAAGCCTTTGCCAGTCATCTATTTATTAGCATTTTATGAGGCGTAATGGTTCAGATCTATTTGTAATATCTCTATTACAAAAATATTCAAAGATAAGCACTAGTTAACTTGCAAAACATATTAGGAAACATTCAATGTTACTTACTTAAGGTAAATGTGTAAGGTAAGTCTCAAGTGGTATTAATTCTCCTAATTTCAGAAAACTTTATCCCTATTGTCTGGGACCAGCAGTTAGCGTAATGTTTATGTCGCTGGACTCTCACATAGTCGACCGCGGTTCACATCTCAGACGCGGTGACTTAAACTCATGCCAGGCGCGTGTGCGTGCATGCCCAAGATCCCGAGAGGAGAATGGAGGAGAAGGGATTGAGGCATGACCCCCCCCCCGGGGGGTGATTTCTCGCTTTCTATCTCTTTGTCTCTCTCTGTCTGGCGAGCACACCCACCCTATAGCAAAAACCTCTCAAAAAAAAAAAAAAAAAAGAAACTTTATCCCTATTGTCTATGAAAAATTTTGGACTTTTAAAAACATGTATTAGAATATCTATCTTGTACGGGGACCAGCAGTTAGCGTAATGGCTGTGTTGCTGGACTCCCATGTAGTTGACCGCGGTTCAAGTCCTGGATCCAGTGGCTTAAACTCACGCCGGATGCGTGTGCGTGCGTGTCCAAGATCCCAAGAGGAGAATGGAGGAGAAGGGATTGCAGCATGGCCATCCCCCACAGGGGGTGATTTCTCGCTTTCTATCTCTCTATTTCTCTCTGTCTTTCTGGCAAGTGCACGCGCCCTATAGCAAAAACCCCTAGAAAAAAAAAGAAAAAGAAAATCTATTTTGTAGGACCAGCAGGTGGTATGGTGGTTAAGGCACTGGATCCCACATGGCTGACTCTGCAGTTTGAGTCCCAGACCTAAAGACTTGAGAATCACATGGGGCACATGTGTATGTGTGCCCAAAGTCCCAAGAGGAGAATGGAGGAGAAGGGATTACAGCGTGGCCATCTCCCCACCAGGGACTGATTTCTCACTTTTCCTTTGTCTGTGTCTCTAGCCATCTCTCTCTAGTGAGTTCATATGCCCTAGAGGCCAATGTGTATATATATATCTATATATATAATCTGTGAAACTTACTATTCAAAAGACAGTAATTTGATATATTATATCCTTAATCATATTTCTGGATCTATTATTATTTTAGGGCCATAAACACCTGTTAGAGGTATTTGATAAAGAATATTGTGGTGCAGGACCAGCCGTTGGCGTAATGGTTATGTTGCTGGACTCCCATGTAGTCTACCACGGTTCGAATCCTGAATCTGGTGGCTTAAACTCATGCTGGGCGCGTGTGCGTGCATGCCCAAGATCCCAAGAGGAGAATGGAGGAGAAGGGACTGTGGTGTGACCATCCGGTGGGAGTATATATATATATATATATATATATACATATATATGTGTGTGTGTGTGTGTGTGTGTAGGATTTTATGCTTGCTGAATAAAACAAGATACATAGACTGTTTGATAACCAGAAAGTAACAGCTATCTCAACCACTACAGGTTGGGGTGATCTTTACATTTTCTAAACAGCTGTATCATTTAGTGACAATTAATCATGTCCATCTTAGATCAAACTACAGTTGTTTTTGAATTGCTACTCAAATCTAGTGTAATATTGCCATTTAATTTAAATTCATGTGAATTTTCCCCCTATAACCTTTCACATTTTTTGAAACTAAGCCATATTTCTTGCCTATACCCTTTAAATCAGTGCCTCACTCATAGTATACATTCAGTGTACACAAGGATGACTGAAAACAAAAGAAGAAAACTGGCTTTCTCTCGGTTTAAACAAAGATGTACTCACTCCAAAATAAAATTCTGCCATGTCTTTTTGCAACTTCAAATAGATGTTGTCCAGCTCTCTGTGAAGAACCAGACTTGCATATTATCTGTTTAAGCTCTGCACTGACAGCTTTCTGCTATGTGTCTGGTTTATTCCACTTTCTGAATCACCTGATCACTCGGTAATTATTCAGTCTCAAGGATGATGTTGTTTTGCTGATCATAAGTAAGGATTTTGGCATTTCCAACTAGAGAGATTGGTTTGAGATTTGGATACACTGACTTTCAAATCTATAAAAATGATTTTTTTAAGTCTGTTTATTTAGTTCTTCTATGAGAGAGACCAAGATAGAGAGACAGGCATCCCCAATGTGGTCCTCTTGCTGACCTCCTCCTCAGCCTCAGCTTCAGCCAGCTGGGATCACTGACATCAGCCTGCAGGCCACAGGCTAGGAACTCAGACTTCCCACGTAGGTCGAATTGAGTTACCTCTGTGCCACCATCTAGCCCCCTGGAAAGAGGTTCTGATTAATCAGAAACAGTCTGCTTGGATTTCCTTCATTCATAGGTGAGGTGTCATCTGACTGCTTACTCCCTGTCATAGAGTCCTGGTAGATACTAGATCCTAGCTAAACTATATCAGCTTGTTTAATCCTAATCATAACACTGGGTAAAGCGCTATTATTACTGTTGTTATTGTGCTCATACTACAGATGAGATAACCAAGATACAGGGAGTTAGTCAAGATCATATTGTTAGAAGTCAAAGTTAGCTTTCTTTTTGTTCTTTTCCTTTCTTTTATTTTTTTTTTAAAGAGAGATTTTTGCTATAAGATGCATGCACCTGTTGGAGAGACAGAGAGTCAGAGAGATAGAAAGCAAAACGTCATGGCCATGTTGCAATTCCTTCTCTTCCTTTCTCCTCTTGGGATTTTGGGCATGCATGCACAAGCACCTAGCATGAGTTTAAAGCCACCAAGTCCGGGACTCGAACTGTGGTCAACTACAAGGGAATCCAGCGATGTAACAATTACACCACCTGCTGGTCCCCCAACACTTTTTTTTTTTTTTTGACAAGGTTTTGCTGAGTCGGGTTCCTTCTTCCTCAGCTTCTCAGCTGAGACTACAGTATCCACCACCACACATGACCTTTTCTTAGACAGGGTGTTGCTACGTGGTTCAGTTGAGCCTTGAGCTCGTATTTTCCTGCCTCAGCCTCCTGAGTGTATGAGATTACAGGCAGATGACACCACTCCCAGCCTTTAGGTCAGACCAGAAATGGCGACCAGACCTCCCATGTGGTCCCAGCCTGCAGAGCACAGCATCTAAGTTGCACATGTAACATGGTGGGGTCTTGTCTTTGGTTTTGTGTTAAGTGTTATTGACATGTGGATGCATCTTTCTGAAAGTAAATTACACATATTGCAATAAAAGGAGAAAAAAATTTAATGCCTGCAAAATACCCATGAGAAGAGTCTATACCAAAAATATGTTTATTTGCTCTTTCATATATCTTTTTGCAAAAGCATGCCTATTCACTAAGTTTTGAAATGTACCACCAAAGCTGAACATTTTTGCTGCAAGAGAAGACTGAGAGAGTTCTGAGCAGCTTCTTTTTTCTCAACATGCCTTGGCTGCAGGAAATAGACAAACCTTTCCATCTGTTCCATAAAACAAAGTGAGCCCTACGATACTGAGGAATCCTGGAATAGCTAACATTCAGTGATACCTGGCATATACATAATATATGCCAAGGACTGTTTTCCGTTCTTTACATACTGGTGCTACTCCAGGGTGGTGATCAGCAGTTCACTATACAGTACAGAAATTGAGATACATGCTTAGATACTTTATAGCAAATTAACGGTCATTCATCTTCTGTTCAATCTACTTGTAAAATTGAGACTAGTGCTCTGTATCTTTATTTATTGGTTTTATTTTTCTAGTAATTCATTGTACTATGTTTAACAAAAATATCAGTAATGGTAGAAATTACCTGTCGATGGTAATATGTATGGTAATATCAAAAATATTATACAGTGTATTCAGGATGGGAAACTTCATTTGGTATGCTGTAATGATACACAGAGATTTAATGTAAATAAATAAATTAGAAATTTAAAAAAAAATAGATGTATTACCATAGACAATATGAACAGCACTCTTTTACACATATTGACTCATTTAATTCTTACAACTCTATGGGTGACTTTCATTAACCACATTTTCAGATGAAGATACTAAGGCACAGAGAGGTTAAGCAAATTTAGATAGTAAGTTAACAAAACAGAAATTCAATCTCGAGCATTTTGGTATCAAGACATTGCCTTTATTCACTATGCTAAACTGACGCTCCCAAGTGCATCTGTGTTGAATATCTGAAAAATAGTACTGGAAAATCTGACTTTAAAATCTTTAGATAAAAAACAGAGGTGCTGGGACCACCATTTGGCATAATGGCTATGTCACTGGACTCCCACGTAGTCGATCACAGTTCGAGTCCCAGACCCAGTGACTTAAACTCATGCCAGGCACATGTGCGTGCGTGCCCAAGATTCTGAGAGGAGAATGGAGGAGAAGGGATTGCGGCACAGCCATCCCCCTGGGGGGTGATTTTTTTGCTTTCTGTCTCTCTGTCTCTCTCTGTCTGGTAAGCGCAAGTGCCCTATAGCAAAAACAAACAAACAAACAAAAAAAAAAACCTCTCTCTCAAAAAAAGAGGTGTCAAGACAATAATCCTTTGAGTCCCATGATGTCCAGAGGCTCCCGTCTCATCACCCTAGAAAGCCCAGCCCAGAGAAGGGGAGCTTCCCCTCATCTGTATCTCTTTGTTGGTGTTCCAGTGGTGCTTTCTGAGCTAGTTACTTCTCATTGGCAAGGCTCTTCAAGACTTGACAACCTCCCTATGAGAATCCAAGGCTCTATAACTTGGTCAAGCACAAGCCACTCATTACAGACAAAATCCTGTGATAGTTTTCACTGCAGTCATGGAAGAATTACATATATTTACTGAATTCTCAGTCTGTACAATGACCTGAATTTCTTTTTCATATAGATATTATGTAAATATGAATATATAAATTTGAATTTATAGACATTATAAATGTATAAATGAACTAAAATTTTACAGGCCTGAATTTTAGTTCATTTATTTCGATTTTAAAAAAATAATGCATGGCAGAGCTCATACACATGGGAATGAGAGAGTGAGAGAAAGAAATGCCCTCAGGTATACTGTGATCCCCTTCCTCCATTCCTCCGTCCTTCACCCCAGCTTGGTTACTTGTGTATTTGCCTATCATGTCTCAGGCAGACCGAGCCAGGGGTTGAAACCGTCGTCATGTGAGATCCAGCTTCTCTGTATTTGCATTTTTATTTTGCCAGAGGGTGCATGTACTCAAGGGAGAGAGAGAGGGAGAGAGAAAGTGAGAAAGCACCCCCATGGAGAATGGCCACACCACAGTGCAATCTCTTCTCTTCCATTTCTCCCTTATTTTGGGATTTGGGGCACACAACATACACTGGGCATGTTCTCAAACTGTTAGGTCTAGACTTGAACCATGCAATCTGCCATGTGGCATCCAGCCACTTTTACCACCTAACCACAGGCTGGCCCTTGATATGGATTTTAAAACTCATATTTTAACTGAAATACTTGACATAATTTAGAATTTGAATCAATTTTTCCAAAATCAATTAGAAAAAGTGATTGAGTTTTTCTAGAATGCTCTTTATTTGTCCTTTGTTGTTGTTGAGTTTCTAAGGAACAAAATACAGTGGCTAGAGAATAGACTCTTGAGCCAAAGTATAGGAGTTCCAGATCTGATTCTTTCTCTCACCATCTACTTAATAAACATTGAGCATCTATTATTAATAAAAGCATGTTTTAACTTTTGGGTATGTTATAGTAATTGAGATGACAAGCTTCCTACTTTCATAGAACTAACATTCTAATGGGAGGAAACAGACATCAAACAAATGCACTATTGAATAAGAAAGTAGTGCAATGAGAACAAAAAAAAAGCGCAGTGAGATAGAGTGATAGGTAGAAAAGGATATCTTAGAATGTATATCAGAGGTGTTTCCGGTGAGATAGTCGTTAAATAGAAGTTGTCCGTTTTTGTTTTTGTTTTTGTTTTTATTGCCAGAGGGCATGTGTGCTCACTGGAAAGAGACAGAGAGAGAGAGAAAGAGAGCAGAAAGCACTCCTCTTGCTTCCACGGTGTATGGCCACATCGCAATCCCTTCTCCATTTCACTCTCTTTCGGGATATTGGACATGTACGCACACATGTGCCTAGTGTGTTTCTCAAGCCTCTGCGTTTAGGACTCAAATTGTGCAGACAGCCACATGGGATACAGCCACCTTAACCTCCAAGCCACTGGCTGACCTGAACAGAAATTCTACAGAGAAATTTTGTTTCATGATTGCAAGTATGATAAAACAAACACAAACTACTTTCTTTTTTTAAATTTTATTTAAATTTATTTATTTACATTCATTCACTTTACAACATTACAGCATACAAAATGAGATTTTCTATCCATAGTACACTGTATATTATCTCAATCAAACACATCAACAAACATGTTATTATCAACAAATAATTTTCCATTTCTTGTTTCCTGTAGGTTTGGCTTTTTTTCCCGCATCCTTGATTCCTTATCTCTTACTCTCTGCCATCTCCCACTCTCCTCCCACACTGTCTCTGGTATCTATGTTTGCTTTCTATACTGATTTTCCCCCACGTTTTCTTGAATTACTCAAGATTTTAATCTAAATATTTTCATAGCAAACACAGCTGATACATACATTTCCATGAACACAAGTCTAACTTCAGGCATCCTATAAAGTAGCACCTAGCTGGGGCTATATATCTTACTGCAAATTGCAATTAGAACAGTTTTACGGTTTTTTTTTTTCCGAAACTTTTTTTTTCCTAACTTAATATACATTATTTCCCTAAGCATTATCACAGCATACAAAATGTGGTTTCCCATCCAGAATATACTGCATAGTGACTTAGTCATGCATATTATTATAAAAATTTTCCATTTTTTAGCTTCTAGAATTTTTTCTTTACCCCTCTTTCTGACCCTCTGTCCTTCCCCACCCTCTTCTCACACTATCTCTGGTGTCTACAATTGTCTTCCATTCCTTTCCCACCCACATTGTATTGATCACACAATTTCTTAAATAATCTAACTACTCTCAATAGTAAGTTCACTTGGTACTATTAAGAAAACTAAGAAAAAAAAACAAAGAAATGCTAAGGAACTTTGCTTAAAGCCAAGAAACAGGTTAGGATTCTGTTCAAATGGTAGGTGCATGAACCTATCAGTCTCATGTACTTTATCTTCTGTTGTGGTTCAATTTTCATGATTAAATTCTGGGATATATATTTTTTTTTCTTTTTTTGGAGAGGTTTTGCTATAGGGCGCGTGGGCTCACCAGACAGACAGAGACAGAAAGACAGAAAGCGAGAAATCACCCCCCAGGGGGGATGATCATGTCACAATCCCTTCTCCTCCATTCTCCTCTCAGGATCTTGGGCGCGCACGCACACACGCCCAGCGTGAGTTTAAGCCACCGGGTCCGGGACTCGAACCGCGGTCGACTACGTGGGAGTCCAGCAACATAG
>NW_006159898.1:0-4869 GCF_000334495.1 Tupaia belangeri chinensis | reverse complement strand
GTGGTGGATTTTTCTAGGCCAGCAATTTTCTCTTCTACTTCTGAGATTCTATTTTCTGTATGATCTTGTCTGCTTTTAATACTTTCAAGGGAGATTTTTATTTCCTGTATTATAGATTTCATCTCTAACATTTCCGTCTGATTTTTTTAAAAGTGTATAATTCCTGTTTTAGATCTTGTAAGAATTGCCTCACCTCCTGGAGCTCCTAAACTTCTTTCTCCTCTCTCTTCAGCAGTTCATTGTCTCTCTTCTCTTCCATCTCTGTTAGCTTTGCCATCATGAATTTTCTAAATTCTTTATCAGACATTTCCATGATTTCCACTGAACTGCTTGTAGATGAAGAGGAGTTATTCTTTTCCCTTGGAGGAGAGGTATTTTCTTGCTTTCCCATATTTCTTGTGGTCCTGCGGTGATTTCTAGTCATCTGATGGATGGTGTGCTTCTTTCTAATTCTTGAAGTTCAATCTGAATGTTCAGGAGCAAGCAGAAAGAGATGATCTGAAATCTCTTTGCCATTGTGTTGTGATCACTGGTGCAGTAGATTCAGTAGATACTGAGGAATATGCTAACCCTAATAGTATCTGGATGTTTAGCTACAGAACCCTTAGATCCATCTAGAAACACATTAAATGGATATTGAAGAGTGGAGAGACAAGAAAAAAGAAAATGAAAAAGAGAGAGAGAAACAACAACAAAGAAACAGAAAAAAAAGATGAAAAAAAAAACCAAAAAAATTGTAATTATTGTTTTTCTTTAAAAAACAAAAAAAGCACAAAATAGAAAACCGCATGGTACATAAGCGCCACGTGAAATAACTAGTTCGCGGGTGCCATGAGGGATCGTCTGAAGGCTTCGCCTCTCCTGCCTGGGTGGGAGGACCAGAGGGATTATTAACAAGACAAAAGGCGGAGCTGAGAGCAAGACAAAAACTTTACCTTTAAAAAATTGTGAAAAGGAAAAATTACAAAAAAGTAAAAAGACAGAAGCAGGAAGAGACAGAGACAGAGACACAGAGACAGAGATAGAAGACCAGAGGAGCTCCCTACCATGCTAGCTTATATGCTAGAGGCTGAATTATCAGTAGAAAATCTTCATTTCTCTTGTACCCTGAAATCCTCAAACTACTTTCAACAAAATAAGAGTAGATATTGGTGGACTTGCATGCAAGTTCAAAGAAAAGCATAGTTTAGTAGTGTCTCAATCCAATGGCCTCTGTTTTTCTTCAAATTGGCCTTTGTTTTGTGTTATGTCAATCCTGATCTGGTAACAAGAGGGCTGCCTGACAAAGTCTCAGCTTTGCATGGCAGGATACAGACAAAAAGACTGTCTCTTTGTGTCTCTATTTTTTTTTCCTTTTAGAGAGATTTTTACTATAGGGTATGTGCACTCATGGGAGAGACAGAGAGACAGAAAACGAGAAATTACCCACCCAGGATGGATACCTATGTTGCAATGTCTTCTCCATTCTCCTCTTGGGACTTTAAGATGCACACACACATGCCCAGTGTGAGTTTCAAGCCACCAGGTCTGGGATTTGAACTGTGGTTGAGTACGTGGGAGTTCAGTGACATAACCATTATGCAATCTGCTGATTCCCATGGTGTTCTAGTTTAAGAGCAAAAGAATATTTCCCAGAAATCTCTAGCATGTCACTGGCCTGAATATGTTGATCCATGCATCCCTAGCTCTATACAATTGGCCCTAAAGCAGTAGTCAATCTTGTAAACTAAGTGGCTGAAATGAGGAGCAGACACTTGATTAAAAATAAATAAATATTTTTTTTATTTTTTTAAAAAAAGGATGGATGATATCAGAGAAAGTCTGGGAGTGAGTAGAAGCTAAGTAGCTAGTCAGCAATGTCCATTATAAACAGCTCATGCAAATCTCTGGATCCATGAGAGAAGAGCTTCAGAGTGGTCAAGGCATCCTTAGGGAGAAGACAGTGTAATGAATTAGGGGCATAGGATAGAAAGAAGTCAAATTCTGTGAGTACTATAGGTTCTGGTGAGGAGCTTAGATTGTATTTAAAGTATGAAGAGGTTAGTACATGGCATAGTATTTAAGGCAGTTGGATTCTACATGACCAACTGTTAAGTTCGAGTCCTAGAATTGGTAGTTTGAGAAATACTCTGGGCACACATGCATTATCCTGAGAGGGACAGATGGAGAAGCAATTGTATGTGGCCATTTCTCGGAGATGGAGGAGTGCTTTCTCACTTTCTCTCTCTCTCTGTCTCTCTCCAGCAAGTGCACATACCCTCTAGCAAATAAAATAATGATAATTACAATAGTAACACTATGATGAAAAGCCATCAGAATTTTTTTTTTTTTGAGAGCTTTTTGCTATAGGGCACGTGCGCTCACCAGACAGACAGAGAGAGACAGAGAGACAGAAAGCGAGAGATGGCCACGCCGCAATCCCTTCTCCTCCGTTCTCCTCTCGGGATCTTGGGCATGCACCCACACGCGCCCAGCGTGAGTTTTAAGCCACCGGGTCCAGGATGCGAACTGCGGTCGACTACATGGGAGTCCAGCGACATAGCCATTACGCTAACTGCTGGTCCCAAAAGCCATCAGAATATTTTAAACACAGAAGTAGCATGATCTTACTAAAGCGTGAGATAAACTGTGTGTGTAGATTGGAAACAGAGGATAACTGTGTGTCATAGGATCATTTGTGAGTGCATTTAATTCATCTTTGTAAATTTTATTTACCATGTTTTAAAGGAGATACAGTTCAACTAATTCTTTTTGTTTTTTAAAGAATTATTTTTTTAATTCTATTTGTCATTATTATTATTTATTTTTTTAATTTGACAGAGACAGAAAGAGAAAGTAAGAAAGCAAGCCACCAGGTCCAGGATTCAAATCGGGGTTGGCCATGTGGGAGTCCAGCACCTATATACACCCCACCACCTCCTGGCCCCTCAACTAATTCTTAAAAAGAGTTGTTACAAATTATAAATGAAAAATGTGTGAGTGCTTTTGAATTCTGCGTTAATCAATGATAATAAATGCAGCATGATGCTTTCCATCTCATTTAATTGTCTTCTCAGACTCTTATCTGTACAGGCCCGCCCCAAACTGATTGTTCTTTCCTCTAAGTTTCTATTATGCACTATGCCTGTAAAAATCACTTTCGTTTTAAATTTAAATGTTATAATTATAACAGTGCAGAGTAGTGAATACACATATAATACAATATAATTTTTTAGAGGATTTTGCCCTGGGGCATACGCACTCACCAGAAAGAGACAGACACAACGAGAGAGAAAGTGAGAAATTGCTCCCCAAGGGGATGGTCACGCTGCCACAATCTCTTCTCCTCTGTGCTCTCAGGACTTTGGGAATGTAGGCACATGTGACCAGCATGATTTTGAAGCCACCATGTCTAAGATTGAACTGTGGTTGGCCATGTGGGAGTTCAACAACATAATTGCTACACCATCTGCTGGTCCCAGTACATTATAATTTTTAACATTCTCAAAATGCACATACTCATGTATTCCAATTATGTGGCTTCAACCAGATTTTAAGTGCAAGCCACACATCAAAGTTTCTATCATAGAGTGGCACAAAATAAATATTAGTAGTTTCTGTCCTTCTTTCTTTGAGATCCAACCCCATGCTTATCCTTGTATTTCCATTCTCCCCTCTTTAAAACCTTCCTTAAGTCAATCCCAACGGAGGAAACCAAATAGGCATTCAGTAGTTATTGAAAAAACTGTGTAGCTATTTGAACAACAGACATTTTAATATACGTGGTGCTAATTGAAAAAAAAGCAAATGCTAAAGAAACTTGAAAACAATATAAAAATAAAAAAACACTAGTAGAAAACTTTGGGGAAGTTCTTGAAGACATTGGCATAGGCAAAAATTTCTTAAGACCCCCTAAAGCATGGCAGCAATCCAAAATATACAGAAGTAGGATTACATGAAGCTATAAAGCTTCTTTTCAGAAGGAAAGGAAACAACAATTAGAGTGAAAAGATAACCCACAGAATGGGAGAAAATATTTGTGAATTACTCCTCAGACAAAGATTAATAAATAGAACATACAGGAAACTCAAGCAACTTACCCATTAAAAAATAATAGTCCAATTAAACAATGGGCAAATGAACTGAATAGACAACTCTAAGAAACACATACAAATAGTCAAAAGGCATTTGAACAAGGTTCAAAGTTTCTTGTCATAAGGTAAATGCATATTTAAACCACAAAGATACCATTTAATAGGATAAAAAAAATAAAGAACGACAAGTGCTGATGAGGCTTCAATGAAAAGGGAATCCACTTATACTGTTGGTGGGAATTTAAATTAGTTCAACTTCTGTAGAAAACAATATTGAGGGTCCTCAAAATTTACAAATAGAATAACCATATAACCAATAACCCCTCTTCTGGGTATTTACCCAAATGGTAGAAAAACACTCAGTTTGAAAGATGCTTGCACATGCATGTTTATTTCATCATTATTTAAAATAGCTAAGACATGGAATCAAACTATGGGTCTAAAATCTGATGACTAGGTAGAAAAACTGTGGCACATATACATAATGGAATATTACTCAGTCATAAGAAACAATGAGACCCTATCATTTTATTTGAAGTGAATGAATAGATAGAGGATAGAGGATATATGGTTGAACAGAGTATGTTATACTTTAAAAAGTACACACTGTATATCTTCACTCAATATGTACCAAATATCTGTACTCTGTGGCAGAAATTGAAAGATCCAAAGATATGATAATAGGGGGGATAAGTGTAGATACCAGAGACCATAATGGAGGAGAGTGGATAGTAGAGGGTGAGTGGGAAAAACAAAGATAAGAAACATTTAACAGACAAAGGAATGTAAATTCTCC
>NW_006159897.1:2697171-2702695 GCF_000334495.1 Tupaia belangeri chinensis | reverse complement strand
CTTAGAACAGCTCTGGTTGTAGGAAGCTCTCTGTGTGAGCAAGTAGGCAGGACTAATACTTAATTTCTAGTTACAGCAGTAAATGGCCCTTCTCAAAAGCTGGACCAGAGTGAATCCATTTATAAACTGGCTCTATCTTAATACATATATGTGTCCATTTCCTATCATAGTGAGTCTTCCTCAGGGGTGGTTGTCCTATTTACCTACTCATTGAGTCTAATTCTTGTCCCACTATCTTTCCTTCACCCATCTAGTTTGAGACTCTGGGCAACATTTCAAGCAAACAGAGATTGGGATTGACCCGATCATTGAAAATACCAATCAACAACGTTACCATTTCTCTTATTATCAACATTCTCAAGTCAAGAAAGTTCCACAAACCACTGGACTAAGTTGTGCTTAATTGTTTCATATCTGAGTTAAATTGTGCCATTTTGCACTCATAAAGTACTTTAAATTAATTTTGCTTTGTCTACTAAATTAAGTCTCATAAGGAATTCAATGTCAGGCTTAGATATAGGGACTGAAAATCACCCTAAATCTTTACAAAGCCCATACTTCTCACACATTTGACAGCAGGGTTATCTGTCCTAGTTTGTCCTCTGGGTCAGAGCAAGAAAAAAAACAGGATTGGTACTAGAGAAGCAGAAAGCAAGCATCAGATGTGGACAAAGTCACAAATATCAAAAAGATTTCAGGAGAAACCAGGATTGATCACAGGGAGTCTGAATGAGAAGGTGAAACATCAGAGTAACAGGAAACAAGAAGCAAGGCTCAAATGAATGAAGTGAATGGTACAAATACAAACAACAAAATACACAGAAAAGGATATTTAGAACTTCAAAGCAGAACCAAACTGATGCCACACAGAAGCCGATGCCTCTTCCTCCTAGTTTATGGTTCTCATCCAGTCTTTGTTGGGGAAGAACTTAAAAATGTCATCCTTTTATCCAGACTGCCCAGTGGAGCATAATTATATGGATATTTACAATTTACCAAATCCCTCTGTGCGCAGCACTTTACATGCTTTATCTCATAACAACTCTCCAGAGCGTTTACTAATTCCTTATCTTACACATGATAAACCTAAATTTCAGAAAGGTTAAGTAATTTCCTTAAGGTCATCCAGTTCTTAAGAACCAGAGACAGGATTCAAAATGTCCATTTCTCTATAATGTGCTATTTATGCTGGAGTTACGTATAGCAAATGCTTTCATTTTCCTTCTAGAACTGTGCTCTCTGACATGGCTGCCACTAGTTAAATGCAGCTACTGAGCACCTGAATTGTGACTAACGCCAAGGGCTAAAATGATCATTTTTTATATATTCAGTTAAATAAAAAATATTTTGAAAATTAATCTCATCTGTTCCCTTTAACTTTTTAATATTTCTACTAGGAATATATATATATATATATGTGTCATATATTTGCATTGATTAAACTGCTCTAGAATAAAGTTCAGTTTTTCATAACAAGTTTTCTGAAAAATAGAACCTCCAACGTTTTTGGCCATAGAAAAACAGTATCCAGACAGTCAGAGGGGGGAAAAAAGCCCAAAAAATGCCTTCACATTTCTTTCTGTGTCTCCTTTCTCATTGAAATCACTCTATTTACTGCCACTAGCATCATGCCAGCATCCAAGTGTGGAAACAAACTCCACTTTTCTTTCTCTTAGCGCAGTTTAAAAAGCTTGCTTCTTGGGACCAGTAGTTACCATAATGGCTATGTCGCTGGACTCCCATGTATTCAGCCACGGTTCAAGTCCCGGACCTGGTGGCTTAAACTCATGCCGGGCGCATGTGCGTGCATGCCCGAGATCCCAAGAGGAGAATGGAGGAGAAGGGATTGCAGTGTGACCATCCCCCCTGGGGGGTGATTTCTCACTTTCTGTCTCTCTGTCCATCTCTGTTTTTCTGGGCAGCACACGTGCCCTATAGCAAAAACCTTTAAAAAAAAAAAGTTTGCCTCTACAGAATGATTTCTTGAACAACTATGATAAAACAGGTAAATCAAAAACAGTACAAGGAACATTATAATATTACAATTGTTGGAAAAGTCATGACCCATTTTTGCATCAAAAAAATATACCATGATTTTTCCAACAGCTCTATAGATCTGATTATAATTTAGAGGTTTCGATTGTGACTTTAGTTAACTTATAAAAAAGTTTGTAAGTATCCTGTCTGAAAAGAAAAAGCATCCCTTGTATCAGAATTCAAAGCTTATAGAATACACACCGTTTATATAAATGAGAAAAGAAAGTATGGTGTAGAACAATAGGGAGTGCTATGAAGTGTAGTAAATAGGTGATGCATATTTTCTGTAGGCATCAAACTTGAAAATTTTTAAGAACACTCTACAATAACTGCCTCAAAAAAATCTTCTTTTCTAATTTTGAGGTTGAAGGTTTTAGTGTACTAAAATGAAAACAAGGCCAAACAATAGCATAGTGGTAACACAACTAGACTCATATAGGAAAGGTCTCGGGTTCATATCCTGGGCCCTCTTTGAGCATGCCGAGTATGTGCTAACATGCCCATGATCCAGGCTTTCTGAAAACAGGGATAGATCATAGTATGAAGGCCTGGTTGAGGGTACCTCTCTCCCTTTCTCTCCCTCTTTCTTTCTGTCTGGGAAGAAATAAATTCACTTGAAAAAAAAAAAAAAAAGTAATATAAGGGCCAGTCTGTACCATAGCAGTTAAGTTCTATGCATAGAAAGCCAGACCCACCTGACCAGCCATGGCACCCTGAAAGACATCCCAGGCAGGTGTGTGTGTTCCCAAAATAACAACAGAATAGAGAAATGAAGGAGAAGGGATCATGGAGTAATCACATCCTATTGGGGGTGTTTTCTCTAAAATATCTTCATCTCTTTGGCCTCTCTGTTACTGAGCACACGCACTCTCTGGAAATAAAAACATAATTAAAATTAAAAACCAAGTAAATAAATAAAGAACCAAGGAAAAAATAGATGAGCAAAGAATGGAAGCTAAGCATAAAAATGACCGTAAGTACTATACCCAGTGATTATCCTTCTAAGACCACAGAAATCTGTGCCTTCAATTGACATTTACAATATAAAGCCACTAACATTTCTGAAAATACTTCATGGACACAGTGACCCTAAGAGCTTTTGTTAAAAAGAAGAAGTTGGAATAGATATTGGAGAAGATTTACCAAAGTTTGAATTATTTAAGATAACACCTTGAGAGCCTCACTATGATTCTGGCCTCAGTCTATGGGTCACGTATCTCCCTTTTATAGAAGTCAGGAGGTTATGAATCACAGGAAGAAAGTGGATAGGGATCACAGTTCTTGACTTCCGAATATCTGTAACATTCCTTATTAATATTTGTGGTGCAACTTTGATTTTCTGGTAATTTAATTCCTAAGAAAATGATCAGGGTCAGCAATAAGGGGAGACAATGTCCTTAATGCAAGGAAGCCAGAATCTGGTCTGAGAAGAACATAGTCCTCTAACACAGCTTTGCTCAGTATGAAAGATTTTAAGACAATCAGGAAAGAGAGGAGGCAGTGTGTGATGTATCCACAACACTCAGCTAATTGTAACACTTGAATTCTGGGGCTTATGGTGTCACTACATTCAGTATAGAGTCAACAAAAGAAACAATTATTTAAATACGAATGTTTGGAAGTATTTGCATAGCATAGTTACACGCACAAGACCGAAAGAGGAAGACCCAGCTACAGTGCCATCACTATTGACCTGAGCCATGACATTCAACCATCCTGAGTGACCCTCAATCCCCAAACAGTCCTAAGTTTTCCAGATTCTATGATGGAGAGGTGCTCTTTACATTTGTAATAAGTGATTAAGAATAATGTCATGGAAAAACCAGACCAGGGGCCAGCGGGTGGCGTGGTGGTTAGGGGCGCTAGACTGCCACCTGGCCAATCATAGTTCAAGTCCTGGACCTGGCAGCTTGCTTACTTTACTTCTCTCACTCTGTTCCTCTATGGTAGAATTAAAATAAAGTTATATAAATAAATAAAGTTAAATAAAATAATTCTTTAAGAAAGAAAGAAACAGACCAGTCTTTGCTGTAAGCAAAAACCAAAATGAGATTTGGGGGCCAGGAAATTCACCCTAATCACTACTTTATCTCTCCACACTTGTTAGTGATACTTTAAGAAGATTCATGGGTAGTATATTAAGTCACATAAGGAGAGAACAGTGTTAAAAGTTCAATGCCTGGAAGGTATTATAGTCATATTTCGCTTACTTCCTAATTTTGCCATGGGCTATCGCTGTGTCAGAATCTAATAACGAATTTCTGCTAAGAATCTAAAGTTAGTCTCACATCAGAAGTAAGGAGACCCAGATGATGAGTTTCACGTTTACCATAGTGCCCTCTGTGGCTTGCTCCGAAGTCTAAAAGTATAGAAGTTTGGACAATTTTCTTAAGTACCTCAGAGGTTGGAAATGCATTTTGTAGAAAGACTAGGTACTTGAAACTGTGGGTTACTCTAAACCCATGAAAATGATTAGTGTTATCCAAGTTGAAGACTTTCCTGGCCTATCAATAAGCAAAACTATCAACAGGAAATATTGCACACAAGAGACTTTTCTTCAAAAGACATTTCTGAAAATTATTCTTATTGATAAATTGTAGGATCTGACATTTTATTCTCAAATTTTATCTAAAATCATATTTCATTTATTCATTCATTCAACAAGCATTTCAGGAAAGGAATCTGGAGTTGACAAAGAATTAGACAAGATTTTTAGTCTCTAAAATAGCTTGTTTCCTAGTGAGAGAATCAGGTATAAAAACAAAAAATAACATGTCATAGGCTGGACGTAATTTGCAATATGCTCTGTAATTTTATTTCCTAGAGTAATGTGGTTAAAAGTTTTGAAGGGACCATAAAAATATATAGTTCAAATAACCATCCAATGTTCTCTACAAGATCCCCACCAAGTGGTGATTCCACATACTCTAGAAAACATCTGATAAAAAAGAACTCCCTCCAATCGATTTATTGACACCATTTCTTTTTCCCAGTATATCCTGGTTACAAATCATGTGTATTAGTGAAGGTTCTCCAGAGAAATAGAATCAACAGGATACATACAGACACAGAAGAGGGGAATTATTATATGCATTGGCTTGTTTGATATGGAAAATGAGGGCTCCCATGATCTGCCATCTGCAAGCTTGAGAACCAGGGAAGTCAGTGGTATAATTCAGTTGAAGTCTAAAGGCCTGAGAATCAAAGTTGTAACTCTCAGTCCAAGGCCAAAGACCTGAGAAGTCAAGGGAGAGATTGTTTGTGTAAGTGCCAGGGTCCAAAGGCTAAGAAACCTATAGCTTGGATGTCCCAAGGCAAGAGAAGATGAATGTTCCAGCATAAGAAGCAATAACAAATTTGCCTTTCTCCACATTTTTTGTTCTAAGTCCTCGAAGATTAAATGTGAACCCGCATTGGTGAGAGTGAATCTTCTTTACTCAGCCTACTGATTAAAATGTTAATGTTAAAAAAAAATTATATATATATA
>NW_006159897.1:2666173-2693665 GCF_000334495.1 Tupaia belangeri chinensis | reverse complement strand
TATATATATATATATATATCCAGAAATATTGTTTTCCAGCTAGCTCAGTCAAGTTAACACATTAAAATTAACCATCATACCCTATAAATCAAGTCAGAGTCTCTATCTCTAAAAGGTATTTTTGAATACTAGAGGGTAGTAGTTACTTCTCCCTGACTGATCAAAGCTGTTCCTAGAGTCTCAGCCCTTCATAGAAAATGCATGAAACCCTCTGTCTTTGAGGTCACTGTCTTCCCAATGGGTCCCAGTTCTTCTCTCTTGGATTATGACATCCAAAACTAAATATAGTAAGGGGGAATGTATATCACATAGCTTAAAATAGGCCTTGGGGTCTGATGGAGCTGTGTTAGAGCCTCAGCTCTTTTGTTTGCTTGTTTGTTTGTTTGTTTGTTTTTTAAGAGAAATTTTCACTATGTGCTCACTAGAAGAACAGAGAGACAGAAAGCAAGAAACACCCCCCAGAAAGATGGCCATGCCACAATCCCTTCTTCATTCTCCTTCCGGGATCTTGGGCACTGCATACACATGCACCCCACCCAGCATGATTCCCAAGTCACTGGGGCAGGGAGTTGAACCATGGTCAGTCATGCAGGAGTCCAGTGACATAACCGCCAAGTCATCATCAGTTAGCTCATGACCCAGCTCTTAAATTGCTAACTTTTTGTCTTTCGGCAAGTTAATCTGTTTAAGTCTGCAATTCTTCATCTAAATTTCCATGTAGAGATCAGAATGTTTCATTACATTCCTCAAAGGTTGATTGTGAGAAATGTGATGGAGTATGTAAAATATCCAAAATAGTATCCAACAAAGGTTTATTAAGTGGTACTTTTTGTTATATCATTGATGTTTTTACTTTCCAGCTATGCTCTGACTAGTTCAAAAAAAAAAAAGCATGATTATTAAGTCATATTTAAAGATGTTTAAAATTTACTTGAGGACTCTCTATTGCCTGTTTTAATTTTTCGCTTTTTGGTTGCATTTACACGATTTCTGACTTTTTGGCTTGGTAACTCACCTTTCTCTAGCTTTTGCTTTTGTCCCACTTTAATCTAAAAAAAATTCTGAGTGAGGTTACCTGAGCCATATGTCACAGCAAACTGGCAAGTGGCTTTAAAATAAATATCTTATTCCCAATTGACAGAAATATAGTGAAAAGTCCAAATTAATCTAATATGCTCTCCATTTTTGCTTGAAAAATAATTAAGGAAGGATATATTTCAGGTTTTATGCTTCCTTATCCAAATTATGTACAGATGCTGCATG
Organism: Tupaia belangeri chinensis; assembly: GCF_000334495.1. NCBI lineage: Eukaryota > Metazoa > Chordata > Mammalia > Scandentia > Tupaiidae > Tupaia > Tupaia belangeri. The sequence goes on along the minus strand of NW_006159897.1, from coordinate 2,692,402 downwards.
GAAATGTATTCTTAATAGCTACATTAACTGTGATAAGTTCACTCACATCATTGTCATTCATGTCTAATTAACCTAAATGCCCAACTGGGAGTAGTAAGAACTTGCACAAGGCGAGGAGAGTGAGTCCTGTGGATAGCCCAGCCCCCAGTCCTGCCATTTGAAGATTTAAGGAGAGGAGAGGGAAACAAAGATGAGTGCTCAAGATCAATAGGGGAAACCATCAAGAAAATCTGCTCTGAGTGCCTTAACAGCATAGATCCTAAGACACTGGTGATGAAAATGCTCTTTTGAAATGGAAAACATTGGTTAAGTAATAAAATAGCAAGAAACTGTCCCTATGAATCAAGTCTAGGAAGCATTTTTAAAGGAATACACAAAAAATTTTTTTCATAATTTTTACCTTTCTGAAATTAAACATTTCGTTTTCTTTAATAATAGAGCCAGAGTTATATCTAGTTCCTTGTGGGGTACTCCTGACAATTATGCATCCAAGGTCTGCGTGATTAAGTTCACTGAGAAAGGGCTTACTATCTCATAAGGCAACACATTATACTGATTAGATCCCTCTCAGTTACACATTTCTTCTTTTTACGTGATTGAACTCTATACCCTCCATTACTCCCACTCCGTAATTTGCCTGTGTCCTCTAAAGTGAAGCTCAGCAGATGGGAGACTGAAGAAAAGGAGCTGATGGGTATGTGGGGGCAGTGCATTTTTCTATGTTGCCTATTAAAGTAAGTTGAGTCACTTATACCTACTTACTCCTCAGCTCTACTGGGGATCACGGAAAGACAGGTGAGAATTTTTATCTTGTTGCCTTGGTACAGGTCTGTCAAAATCTCCAATTCCTACTTCAGGCATGACTATTAAGTACTAAGAAGCCACTTTACAAATAAAGTACCTTGGGGAACAAGCTGGCAGAGACTAGTCCCATGAAAGAGAATTAGTAATTATGTTTGAGAAGCAAAGAGTAAAACTTTGTTCAGGAGTGTTGTAAATCATATGAATATATGTGGTTCTAGAGAAGCAGTAGCAGTAGTTCAGGGACTTTCATGTTATATTGGGCATAAAAGCCATGCTTATTTAACATGAAGTGTGTTGGTGTCTAATAATGGGTGAATGGAATTTTAAAATGTGGTATAAGATACAATGAGATAGGTCTCAGCCACATTAGCAAATGAAATCCTATAATTCAAGGCAACATGGACAAATATGGAAGACATTAGTTTCATTGACATGAGTGAGGCACATAAAAAGAAAAATCACATGTTCTCATTCAAATGGAAAGTAAAGAGGTTGAGCTCATGTAGAGTAGAATAGTGGTGACAGAGGCAGGGAAGGGTATAAGGAGAATCAGTGGTAGGGAGATACTGGCTAATAGTTACAAAATAACAGTCAGAAGGAACAAATTCCAATGTTCTATAGTACAGGGGGTAACTACGGTTAATGATAATTCATTGTATAGTTCAAGATGGCCAAAAAAGAAGATCTTCAATGTTCCCCACACAAACTAATGTAAATTTCTGGGTGATAGATATGCTAATTACCTTCTTTGCTCATTATATATTATATTCATGTACTAAAAGAAATCAACTGTAACCCTTAAATATGTACAATTAATGTATCTTAATAAAAAATAATTTTATATTGATTGTGTATACACACACAAACAAAGGCTATTGGGCCCCATCCTTTGAGATTCTAATTCAGTGCCTCTAGTGCAGGGCCCAAAAGTATTCACATTTAGCAAGGATAACAGGTGATTCTGAGGCTCTTTGGAAAATACCAGTACCATGGCTTAGAGCTTTGGAGCCAGAGTGACCTGAGTTATTACCTGAGCTTTGCCTGTGCCAGCCATGTTTCCTCTTCAGTAAAACAGAGATTATAATCACTGTTCCAATATCTTTGGGTTGTTATAGATATTAAACAAGAAAATGTGCAGAAAGTATACTGTCTACAGTAGCCCATTAAGTAATTGTAGAAATTACTATCTTTGTTTTTCACTAACACTATATATTGTTTTCAACTTTCCCCCAAGCAATTACTTACACTATCAAGATGAATTTTACCTCCCGCTTTTACTATTTCTGACATTCTTTTCGAAATCCAAAATAAATTTTTGGAAGCAGAGTAGAGAAAAATCAACCAGAAGACTTGCTATTTAAAATGTACTGTGTCTTTCATATCCGACCCTCATTAAACTTCCTTAAACTTCCCTTCCTCAGTCACTACCCTCTGCATTCTCAATGCCATTTCTCTTAGACAAGCTCTCTTGCATGTTGCTCTTTTACCTAGAAAACCCTTCCAATTACCTTTCTGAATAACTAAATATTTTTCAACTATGACCTACTCATATCAAACACCAATGCAATTTTTCTGATCATTGTGTTTTACTTTATTGCACTTCATTTTTTCTTTTATTATACTGTATTATACATTTCTAATTTTATATACATATTGCATTATTTCATTTTTATTGTATAATATTTTATTTTCTAATTTTAATTATATAATGATTTATTTATTCATTTATCACATTTGGTTATTGAGGATTAAACCTACAGTAAAAAGAGGGACAATGAATGATAGCTCTTTTCTCAACCCAGAACAGTAAGTCTGCTTCAATTGCTTAATTCAGGCAAATGCATTTTTTGGCCTAGCTTATCAGTATAATATCCTCAATTTTCCACTTCATTTTCTTGATGTTGACTTAAGCTAAAATTTCTCAGTCTCATTAGTTCATAACCAACATGCAATTATTATATGCAAAATTTTAAAATCACATAATTATTGCAATGGCAATTTTGAAGTATTTGAAACATTAACAAGCACTAAAATTGAAATATCTATAGTGTCAATATAATATATAACTGCTGTAACAAGTCAGCACTAATTTATATGTCAAATAAGAGAGTGACTGAAAGAACATTTACTTTTTACATTAACAATTGAACATATCATTAGTAAGTATACTATCATAGGGGATCAGAATATGGCACCCAAAAGTATGCCACTTTGGCATAAGCTGGAGACAAATGAGAATCAGCAGATGTAGAAGAACTTTTTCTTGGAGCTTGCTTTATCTGACTAAAAGCAGAAATGTCTGAGAAATAAGAACTGCCATAAATCTCCTCCCCCAGGGAAGTTTTAAGGCCATGAAAATGATGGAAAGTTGGCACCAAGATGGGTCAACAAACACACCTTACTAAAATAACCTTTATCTTCCATTAGTTTTCCCCATATATTTACTTTTTCATTATTTTCCTTTGACTTGTCACTTCTCTGCAAATTTATTGTTCTTTGTTAAGATGATTACTTTTATTTCATTAATCTATTTTTTGTTAATTTAATGCTCAGAAACCCAACCAAAGAATTTAAGGTAGAAGAGGGGTGAAAATGCTATTTTCTCCTACACTATATAAAATAGTATAATATTCTAATAATAAACAAGCATAATAATGTATAAATAAACTTAAATCTTCTCAGATAGTAGCATCAAGATACTATTTTAAAAGGTGGGAGAGAGCTGGGGACAACTAAATATTAATAGTTGCCTGAGACTCCATTACTGAAAAGGTACAGACTTAAAGCAGATGACTGAGAGACAAGAAGCCATTTTGAAGCTGAGGTGTGTCCTGGCCTGTTCAGAGAAGCTATGCTCTAAACTCCATCTCCTAGACTCCCAAAATATTCAGACAAGCACAGTGGAGGAAAGATTTTGTCACAGAATGACCAGAAACGACCACGGAGGCTCAAGAGAAAGGAGAAGTCAAGAAAATATCTCACCTTTAAGGGAAAAGAACAGTCCCTCATCATCCACAGATAGTACAGTAGAACTCTTGGAAATGTCTGATAGAGAATCTAGAATATTTATAGTGACAAAACTAAATAAGATGCAAGAACTGAGAGTTAATGAACTCCAGAAGATGGAGGAAAAAAGAGACAAGATCCAGGAGGTGTTAAAGTTTTTCCACGATCTGAAAGAGGAAATACATACCATAAAAAAGAATCAAATGGAGCTATTAGAGCTGAAGGCTGCCATTCAGAAAATCAAAACTTCCCTCAAAAGTATTAAAAGCAGATTAGTCCAGGCAGAAAATTTAATCTTGGAAGTTGAAGGCAAAACCTCTGATCTATTAAAAAAAAACTGAGAAAATAACCCCAAAAAATGAGAATACTATACAAGAAATACTAGACAGCATTAAGCACCCAAACATCTGGATAATTTGTATCCCAGAAGGTGAGGAAACTAAAAAGGGCATTGATAATCTATTCCATAAAATCTTGGAAGAAAACTTTCCAAATCTAGAGAGGCATTCAAATATCCAGACCCAAGATATACAAAGGACCTCTAACAGAATCAACCAAAGAAGACCTTTTCCAAGGCACATCATAGAAAGACTGGCCAAACCTACAGATAAAGACAAGATACTAAAATTGGCAAGAGAGAAACGTCAGGTTACTTATAAATGTTATCCAATCAGGCTAACCTCAGACCTCTCACCAGTAACAACGAGAGCAAGGAAAGAATGGGAAAATATATTCAAAGTGTTAAGTGAAAAACAGTTTCAACCAAGAATACTATACCCAGCAAGATTATCTTTCATATGGAAAGAAAGAATAAAAACATTCTCAGATAAACAAGACCTGAAAGAATTTGCCAATAGCAGACCCACTCATCAAGAAGTTCAAAAGGAGTGCTCTACCAGGAAAACTAAAGACACACATACAAAAATAAGAGAACAAAAGACAACCAAGAAAATGACCAATTTAATGCTAGGGACAAGAAATATCAATATCAATATAATAATGTTGAATGTTAACTTCCAGGATTCAAATGGAAAGATTGGACCACAGTAACACTGTATATTCAACAGAAGAGAGTTTGAACATAAGACTGAACTAGCGAAATAGAATTTTATGACTTTTGAGTGAAATCTTACTGATTTCTTTTTTACTATGCTTTGTTTTCCCAATTTGAGTTGTTAATTGGTTCAGCAATTTGTTAAAATACTTTTCTTGTTTCTTTAAATGGAAACATAAATTTTTCTTCTTTCCTGAACCATTTTGAATTGGAAATATTTGGGAGTATTCTTATTTTGTGGCAGAAGGGTTATTTGCATAAGTTCAATAATGCTTGTTGCATTGAACTAGAAATTGGAAATGTTCATTATTGGACAGGGCTTTGACTGGAATGTCATATCTGAAGATTAATCAGAAAACTATGGAACGAAGGTGGATCTCAAGTAAGCCAACAGAAGTTCTTAGAAAGATGGCCTGGCACCATAAATAGTTTTAGAGAGGATTAGAGAAGATATACAAAAAAATTTATAACATAAAGTAACCTGGGATTTTTCACTCCAGCATTTTAATCAGTAGAGATTGCAAAAGAGCAACCACATCAGAAGATTATCTTTTTTTTAAAATTTTTTTGAGAGTTTTTTGCGATAGGGCGCATGCGCTCACCAGACAGACAGAGAGAGACAGAGAGACAGAAAGCAAGAAATCACCCCCCAGGGGGACGGCCACGCCGCAATCCCTTCTCCTCCATTCTCCTCTCGGGATCTTGGGCACGCACGCACACACGCCCGTTGTGAGTTTTAAGCCACCGGGTCCAGGACGCGAACTGTAATTGACTACATGGGAGTCCAGCGACATAGCCATTACACTAACTGCTGGTCCCAGAAGATTATCTTGAGAAAGACTTTGACAGAAGAAAAAGAGACTGATCTTTACTAGCAGATGGTATATCACAGAATACTTGTTATGCAGGGCTGAACTGAGAAGGTTTATGTGTGACTTGTGTGCTGGGCATTTACTTTTCAACAATTTGAGTAGTCGACATGTAAGTATTTTCTCAAAAATATTTAAAACCATTCTGTTTCTGTTGTTATAGAGTCACAAACAAAATTACACAAAATTATAAGAAATATTTTGAACATTATCTTTAAAATTCAGTATTTTGAAATTTTGAAAGTTGTTTATTAACTGTCAAGAATTATGGAGTATGAGCAAAAATTCTTTTGATATGTAAAGTAAATGTTTGTGGAAAAATATCAATAAATAAGTGGATAAGAAAAAATAAAAGCAAATGACTGAGTACCCAAGTGAATATTTGGTACAAAAACTCTCTAGAAGCACCAGGGTAAAGGCAAAGGGGTACTAGAGAGTACCACTGGTGGGTTCAGAGGCCACTGTGACTAGAGCAGGCAAAGGAGCAAACCTCAGAAAGAAAAGGGTAGGCCAGATCATAATAGAATTCATCGGCCTTTATGAAGAACCGGCTTTTACCATGTGTGGCAGAGAGCCACAAGAATGTTAGAGCAAAGGAAAGACAGGATCTAGCCTGGATTTTAATTAATCACATTGGCTTCTTTATTCAGATATTCTGTGGAGGAAGGAAGAGAGCAGAGCAGAGATATCAGTTAGGACACTGTGGACCTACCCAGTCAGATATGATGCTGATTAGGCCAGAATGGTAGCGGTAGAGGTGGTGAGAAGCAGCCGGATACTGTATGTAATTTGAAGAGTAAGAAGACTTGCTGATAGATTGAATGTGGGTATTAAATTACAAAAAAAAAAAAAAAAAAAAAAACCTCAGAGCCAGGCATGGTAATGTGCACCTGTGTGCACCAATTCAGGAGGATGAGGCAGGAGGATTGCAACATAAAGAAACACCATCTGAAAAAATACATAAAAGAAAAGAATCCAAGGACTCATTTTGCTTGTAAAAATACTTTGCTCATCGGAAGCGGGGAGATTAATGTCTCTGTATTGACTGACATGCATGGCATTCCCTTTTGAAAAAGCAATGTAATACACTGTAAAGTTATATGTAATCCAATGTAATATAAAGAAGATTATGATGATAATAAAAAAGAAAAAGATTCCAAGGACTCAAGGATGTCTACAAAGTTCAGGTGTCAGTCAATAAACAAACAGAATTAAGACTACCTGAACTGGAAAAGGATATGCACGAAGCAGGAGGTCATTTGGTGTTCACTCATTTGTTTGGTTTATGTGGGTTTTTCTTTGGGGTGGGAGATTAAAATTTATATTTTGAAGCCATAGGATTTGAGCTGTTTCTTAGCTTTCTAAGTAGAACTCAGTAGTTGGATATATAAATAAGGAGTTGAGAAAGATCACAATATAAATACTAGCTAGCATATTAATGTTATGTAAAGGCATATGATTATGTAGTATGACCACAGGTGAATGTATACAGAAAAAATAACAAAAATAAAGACAGAGCCCAGGCCCTGACTCACATTAAGAGATCAGAGAAAAAGAGAACTAGTAAACTAGACTGAGAAAAAAATAAAATGAGATCAGAAAAAAATTAGTGCTATATCCTATAAACTAAAGAAACTCTAGCAAGAAGTGTGCAGCCCAGCACAGTGGCATGAACTAATAAGACATTGCTGCTCCACAGGCTGGGACCACATGGGAGGTTTGGGTTCAATTCCCAATTCAACCTAAAGGCCAGATGCAGTGGTGTGCACCTATAATCCCAGAGACTCAAGAGGCTGTGAATTTGAGGCTGGCCTGGACAACATGGCAAGACCCTACCTCTAAAAGGAGCAAGCATGGTGACTCATGCCTGTAGTTCAGCTGGGAGAGGATTGCCACAGCTAGACCCTATCTTTAAACAAAAACAAAAAAGGTATATGATAAACTATGCCAAATTCTGTTAATTAATCAAGAAAGAGGAGCACTCAGAACTAAATGTTGAATGTAGTCAAGTGGAAGGCTTTAGGTATCTCGATAAGAGAACATTTAGGGGACTGGTGATACAAAGCCTAATTTGATTTGGTATAAGAGAGAATGGAAGGAAAGGAATTCTTGCTGCAAAGGAATGAAAAATGATGGACCTTGAGGGCAGGGAGAGTGTAGTGCAAGAACTTTTAAAAGCATATTGGAGAAATAATGCATGCTTGTACACTGGTAAAAAGTATCCACTAGGGCAGTTAATGACTGATGAAGGAAATAGAAGGAAGAATCACTGGAGATATGCTCTTGGGGACTGAGAAGAAATAGAATTCAATTAATCAGTAGAGGGGTTGGTTGATGTTAGATAATAATGTAATGGCAAGGGTTGTCAATGTTGGCTACCAGAAATAAACCCTGGGGAGTCTTTAAAACACTTGTATCATGACATGAAGCCCCTGTTGGGAGTCTTTCTCTCTCTCTATCTCTATCTCTCTCTGTCTCTCATTCCCTCTCTCTCTCTGACAAATAAACTTTAACATACAGACATACATACTCAGGCCCCAAATGACAGGTTCTGATTTAATTGGTGTGGTGCAGGACCGGAGGCATCAGTCATGTTATAAAGCATCCGAGTAATTATAGCATGCTTGCTGAGGCATGAGAGCCACAGGGTTGAGAGCCACTGCTGCATTTGGTGTAAGAGAGAATGGGAGGCAAATGCCATTAGGTTGTAGATGTGGTAGTGAGAATCTATGAAAGTTCTGCTGATTCTTCAGTTTGATAAAGCAAAGGAAAAGTCATCAGAGAGGAGTGAGGATGAGAAAGAGGTAATGGACTTTAGAAGAGATGAGAAATGGTGAAAAAGCATCATGTAGAGAGTGGACAAATTAAAAGAAATGGATAAAAACAATGAAGGATAGTATGTTTGCCAAGAAGCACCCAAGGCCCACTTAAAGAGTAGGTTTACAAATTCATTCACTCTCCAGGCCAGTATGAAGAGACAAAAGAAGGGCAAGTGAGCCAAGAATACATGTGAGTCAGTAAGCATAATGGTCGACTATTGAATTAAAATTAGGTAAGGAGGGTTGAGAGAATAAAAAGACTAAATGACAGTAAACATGACAGTAGAACTAATGGATTGAAGATCCTTGAGGAGTGGAAGGATTAATAAAGAGTATTAGAAGGATGTCAAGACATTAAAAGGAATTAAATTAAAAGATCATAGATGGTCGTCAGAGATCAGCACAGCTGAAATTGAAATTATGTGTATGTTGCAGTTATTGGTGATATAAAGCCTAGAGCATGACTACAGAATTGAGTGATTAAGGGAGGAAGCAGGATAAGACTACTAGAGAAAGGGAGTTCAAAAAAACTGAGCCAAGACAGTTTTGAAAGAACTATGTCCATAGGTATTGAACTTGTCATCAAGTAAAAATAAAGCCCTACAGGACCAGCAGGTGGCATGGTGGTTAAGGTGCTGGACACTCCCACATGGCCGACCACGGTTCAACGGTTCAAGTCCTAGACCTGGTGGTGACTTGTTTTCTCTCTCTCTCTCTCTCTCTCTCTCTCTCTCTCTCTCTCTTTCTCTCTCTCTCCAAATTAAAATAAACAAATGAATAAATAAAATTAAAGAAATAATTAATAAATAAAGCCTTAAGACCTAAACTACAATCAGATAGATTCTAAGGAAATTTACATTTTTGTACTCTTGAATGCTCAGCTACTAGAAAACATGCATTAAGCACTTAATATCTGATAGATGCTTGAACACTTTACATAGATTATCAGATCCCTCTTCACAGCAACCATGAGTAAACACCATTATTGGCTCTGCTTTTGCAGAGAAGAAAGATGAAACTTCCTACTACTCAAGTCAAAACCGAGATTCAAATCACTTTATATAAAACCCGTGACCCTATGCTGCACTGTCCCATTTAGCAGACCATGCCATTTAAACATTCAACATTTCAGGACATTACTTTAGTACAATACTTTAGAACATTGGATTCAATGGTTATCCCCAACACACTTATTTTCCCACCATATTTGTTTCTCAAGACCTTAGAACATATTTTCAGATTTTTAAAGTTTTAAATAGGTCATGACTTTTCTGAAAAACCCAATAGCTTCCTCTTATAAAACTCTGGAAGAAGTAGGGATTGACTAATTCTGGTGAGCTGTAACGTCCATAATCCAGTATGTGAGGTGCCAGGAAGCTCTCATGGCCCACATGAGAGCAGTACTTCCTTCAGTGACCTTGCTGTTAAATCCCAAGAGAATCCAGCACAGAGTGACTGGTGCCAATGTCATTATAATACACTGAGAACCTGTCTCCATGTACGTCTGGTGATGGTTTGTGTCATAAAATAAGTAGATAGAGAAGAGATCATTCATTTCTTGTTACATATCAAAATAGCTAAAGAAGGAGTCAGGTGGTGGCAGCACAACTAGACTCACACAGGAAGCACCTTGAGTTTGCATCTGAGGACCTCACTGAGCACACTGAGATGACTAGAATTAGATCATAGCATAAACACCTTGGGGACCTATCATTCTCTTTCTCTCTTGGAAGAAATAAACTTTTTTTACAAATAAAAAAAATTATGTTGTTCAATACCTTTTTATTCCTCATGGCACCATAAGTTTAATCATTTTCATACATAATTATGGCATTTCATAAGGCATTCTGTGATTAGAGTGTATTTTTTTTCTACTTTAGAATTACTAGAAATTCATCCATTTCATGTGCTGTCTTTTAAGTGCTTATGATTAATCCTTGCTATGAGCACACCAAAATTAATCCTTATGCTGTATGCTCATATCAGATATAGGAATTTCAGTACCTTAGTTCACCTGATACAAAAAGATATTTTAATTTTCAATGTAAATATTACAATATTTCAGTTGCGAGCAATAAAATGAAGAGGGCACAATGTCTGATCTTATGCTGTGTGAGCACTTAATATTGTCCAGGTTACTGAGAAATTGGATACCTCTTAATGCCTTTCTGTAATAGGCATATTCTATGAAAGCTATGAATGAGGAAACCATACACTTCTAAGTAATTTTTGCTGCAGCTTACCTGTTGTGTTTTGTGAAACTCTGCATAATGCACAGAACCTTGGATTTGCTCTGCTTCCCCCAGTAGTTTCAAAAGCAGAAGGGAAATAAACTATTTTAATCTTCAGTTTGGAAAGTGCAGTTTAACTCCAGCTCCATGCATCCCTGGTGGTCATGACCATTTTGTAATGTTACAGAGGTTTTTGTTTTAAAATGCACAGTGGGCATATATAGCAACTTTATCAGATGAATTATCTTCTTTGGGAAATCTTCTGGAACACAGAAAGTAATATACAGCAGACCAATTTTTGTATCAGGAATGTGCCAGGAAATTTCTATAGCTAGTCCAAATTCTCTATACAGGGTTCTTTTCTGCCTACCAAAATGTATTTGAAGGTAATTCTACTTCGCCAATGTTTTCATTACTTACAAACTTTATACCTAAGCATAAATGTCCTCACTCACCCTCATACCTTTCTTACTCGAGCAACACAAAAACAATTATAAACTACTGACTCATTTCAAATTAAAATTTTTACCAGAAAACTAATTTACCTATTCAAACTACTAAAATCATGTATATCATTAGTACACATAAAGAAAAACATTCCAAATGGTATTCTAAAAGGAGAAAAACAGATTTTTGCAGATTTTCCTATCTTGGGGAATTGTCATCTCTGAATGGCCATCATAAATGTGATCCATTGATTCCAACAAATTAGTGTCATTTATGGCAAAAAAAAAAAATAAGGTCTTATGATTTACATTCCTTTTCTACTTGAGTTAAAATCTAAAAAGGAGACTTTAGGTTATGACCTGTTAGTGAGAGGAGCATAATAGATAATAATAGATACTTCCCATAATTAGGGGAAAAAAATGTGGCTAGAGAGGTGAAAAGTGAAAAACAGATGGTGGTACAAGAAGAGGAATGATATTATCCATATCCCTAATTCCTTTTATTTTATTTTTTAAATCTTATTTATTTTATTTATTCAAAGAGAAAAAGAAGGTCACCCTGCACAGGATCTCCGAGCCATGATCCAACCCTAGCATAGCCAGCCTACATCATCCGCACCCTTGAGTCTGGCATTACAGAGTATTGTTTTACCACTGTGCCACTGTCTAGCACCAATAACCTGAACTATTTCAATGGCTAAAGACAGCCCCCCTCCCCAGAGAAATTATTTTCTAGTCAATAAGCCTCTGACTTTCTGCACCCAAATGGCTCCATTAACCTTCCCAGAGCCATCTTCTTCCTAGTAGAGCTGATTCATTCATAAGTTAGGAGGGTCAACTGGAAACTATTCTGTGCAGAAGACTTTGCTGCATCATAGAGACAGCAAGTCAAATGTTAGATGCTAGTATACTGGCCACAAGCTGTTATCTCTTAGACTAAGAAACCATGAAAGTCAAGCTGGGTTAAAGGCAACCATGAAAGTTAATAGAACACTGAGTTTGCCCAGCTAAAGTTATTAATAAATTTCCTAAAATGCTTTTACATAATGAAAAACACCTATAGAGGTCAAGGTAAAGGAGCTACCTATGCTGATGCAAGAAAACTGTTGTATGCAACCTTAAATTGTCTCATTACTAGATTTACCTCTGAACATTCATAGCATCAAGAAAGGAACACCGAATTTTGGAACAAACAAATTGAGTTCAAATCTCAGTTCAATCTCTTAAAGATTCTTTTTTTACATTTATTTCTTGAAAGAGAGAGAGAGAAGAGACATACCACACACAGCATGGTGACAGAGTCTCATCATGTAGTGATACCTTTCCCCCATCATTCAGCCAGCCAGGGTCACAGAAGCACCCACAGCATGCCAACATCTTCATGTCTACCCATTATCCAAACCCAGGCCTCCTTTATGGCTTCAGTATTGCATAGCTGTGCCCTTTTGCCTACTCAACTGCGACTGGGCCCTTTAAAAGACTCTTAAAATTATTCTATCGGTCATGAGCTATATAGTTCCCACCTTTACGTAATGAGTAGGTAATACCTACCCCATTTGATTATCATGTAAATTAAATAAAACAACGTATATAAAGTAACTGGTGCAGAATGTTATCCCAGGTTCTTACAAATATGATTCCTGTTCAATGAGTCTGTTAAAAGTTTCAGTCATTGGACTAGTAGCAGATAAAACAGTGACAGTGATTTTTCTTATTGAATGTTTTATAGGTAGGCATTGCACTAAGCACATAATATTTCTAAATTTCATAAAGTCCCCAAATTTGAATGTTATCCAACAAAAAAGCATTTCTGTTAGGGTCAGCAAATGGTGTGGAGGCTGGATCCCACACAAGCTACTGAGTGGTTGGAGTCCCAGACGCAGGGACTTGAAAATCACACAAACCAGGTGTATATGCATGATGCATGCCCCAAATCCCAAGAGGAAAGTGAAAAAAAAAAGATTGCCATGTGACCAGCTGTCCTGGGGGTGATCTCTCACTTTCTCACTTCCCTTTCTCTCTGGTGCACATGAACCCTATAGCAAAAACTTAAAAAAAAAAAAAAAGTCATAAAATAAGTAGATAGAGAAGAGATCATTCATTTCTTGTTACATATCAAAATAGCTAAAGAAGGAGTCAGGTGGTGGCAGCACAACTAGACTCACACAGGAAGCACCTTGAGTTTGCATCTGAGGACCTCACTGAGCACACTGAGATGACTAGAATTAGATCATAGCATAAACACCTTGGGGACCTATCATTCTCTTTCTCTCTTGGAAGAAATAAACTTTTTTTACAAATAAAAAAAATTATGTTGTTCAATACCTTTTTATTCCTCATGGCACCATAAGTTTAATCATTTTCATACATAATTATGGCATTTCATAAGGCATTCTGTGATTAGAGTGTATTTTTTTTCTACTTTAGAATTACTAGAAATTCATCCATTTCATGTGCTGTCTTTTAAGTGCTTATGATTAATCCTTGCTATGAGCACACCAAAATTAATCCTTATGCTGTATGCTCATATCAGATATAGGAATTTCAGTACCTTAGTTCACCTGATACAAAAAGATATTTTAATTTTCAATGTAAATATTACAATATTTCAGTTGCGAGCAATAAAATGAAGAGGGCACAATGTCTGATCTTATGCTGTGTGAGCACTTAATATTGTCCAGGTTACTGAGAAATTGGATACCTCTTAATGCCTTTCTGTAATAGGCATATTCTATGAAAGCTATGAATGAGGAAACCATACACTTCTAAGTAATTTTTGCTGCAGCTTACCTGTTGTGTTTTGTGAAACTCTGCATAATGCACAGAACCTTGGATTTGCTCTGCTTCCCCCAGTAGTTTCAAAAGCAGAAGGGAAATAAACTATTTTAATCTTCAGTTTGGAAAGTGCAGTTTAACTCCAGCTCCATGCATCCCTGGTGGTCATGACCATTTTGTAATGTTACAGAGGTTTTTGTTTTAAAATGCACAGTGGGCATATATAGCAACTTTATCAGATGAATTATCTTCTTTGGGAAATCTTCTGGAACACAGAAAGTAATATACAGCAGACCAATTTTTGTATCAGGAATGTGCCAGGAAATTTCTATAGCTAGTCCAAATTCTCTATACAGGGTTCTTTTCTGCCTACCAAAATGTATTTGAAGGTAATTCTACTTCGCCAATGTTTTCATTACTTACAAACTTTATACCTAAGCATAAATGTCCTCACTCACCCTCATACCTTTCTTACTCGAGCAACACAAAAACAATTATAAACTACTGACTCATTTCAAATTAAAATTTTTACCAGAAAACTAATTTACCTATTCAAACTACTAAAATCATGTATATCATTAGTACACATAAAGAAAAACATTCCAAATGGTATTCTAAAAGGAGAAAAACAGATTTTTGCAGATTTTCCTATCTTGGGGAATTGTCATCTCTGAATGGCCATCATAAATGTGATCCATTGATTCCAACAAATTAGTGTCATTTATGGCAAAAAAAAAAAATAAGGTCTTATGATTTACATTCCTTTTCTACTTGAGTTAAAATCTAAAAAGGAGACTTTAGGTTATGACCTGTTAGTGAGAGGAGCATAATAGATAATAATAGATACTTCCCATAATTAGGGGAAAAAAATGTGGCTAGAGAGGTGAAAAGTGAAAAACAGATGGTGGTACAAGAAGAGGAATGATATTATCCACATCCCTAATTCCTTTTATTTTATTTTTTAAATCTTATTTATTTTATTTATTCAAAGAGAAAAAGAAGGTCACCCTGCACAGGATCTCCGAGCCATGATCCAACCCTAGCATAGCCAGCCTACATCATCCGCACCCTTGAGTCTGGCATTACAGAGTATTGTTTTACCACTGTGCCACTGTCTAGCACCAATAACCTGAACTATTTCAATGGCTAAAGACAGCCCCCCTCCCCAGAGAAATTATTTTCTAGTCAATAAGCCTCTGACTTTCTGCACCCAAATGGCTCCATTAACCTTCCCAGAGCCATCTTCTTCCTAGTAGAGCTGATTCATTCATAAGTTAGGAGGGTCAACTGGAAACTATTCTGTGCAGAAGACTTTGCTGCATCATAGAGACAGCAAGTCAAATGTTAGATGCTAGTATACTGGCCACAAGCTGTTATCTCTTAGACTAAGAAACCATGAAAGTCAAGCTGGGTTAAAGGCAACCATGAAAGTTAATAGAACACTGAGTTTGCCCAGCTAAAGTTATTAATAAATTTCCTAAAATGCTTTTACATAATGAAAAACACCTATAGAGGTCAAGGTAAAGGAGCTACCTATGCTGATGCAAGAAAACTGTTGTATGCAACCTTAAATTGTCTCATTACTAGATTTACCTCTGAACATTCATAGCATCAAGAAAGGAACACCGAATTTTGGAACAAACAAATTGAGTTCAAATCTCAGTTCAATCTCTTAAAGATTCTTTTTTTACATTTATTTCTTGAAAGAGAGAGAGAGAAGAGACATACCACACACAGCATGGTGACAGAGTCTCATCATGTAGTGATACCTTTCCCCCATCATTCAGCCAGCCAGGGTCACAGAAGCACCCACAGCATGCCAACATCTTCATGTCTACCCATTATCCAAACCCAGGCCTCCTTTATGGCTTCAGTATTGCATAGCTGTGCCCTTTTGCCTACTCAACTGCGACTGGGCCCTTTAAAAGACTCTTAAAATTATTCTATCGGTCATGAGCTATATAGTTCCCACCTTTACGTAATGAGTAGGTAATACCTACCCCATTTGATTATCATGTAAATTAAATAAAACAACGTATATAAAGTAACTGGTGCAGAATGTTATCCCAGGTTCTTACAAATATGATTCCTGTTCAATGAGTCTGTTAAAAGTTTCAGTCATTGGACTAGTAGCAGATAAAACAGTGACAGTGATTTTTCTTATTGAATGTTTTATAGGTAGGCATTGCACTAAGCACATAATATTTCTAAATTTCATAAAGTCCCCAAATTTGAATGTTATCCAACAAAAAAGCATTTCTGTTAGGGTCAGCAAATGGTGTGGAGGCTGGATCCCACACAAGCTACTGAGTGGTTGGAGTCCCAGACGCAGGGACTTGAAAATCACACAAACCAGGTGTATATGCATGATGCATGCCCCAAATCCCAAGAGGAAAGTGAAAAAAAAAAGATTGCCATGTGACCAGCTGTCCTGGGGGTGATCTCTCACTTTCTCACTTCCCTTTCTCTCTGGTGCACATGAACCCTATAGCAAAAACTTAAAAAAAAAAAAAAAAAGTGTTTCTGTTTAGTAATACATACAACAAGGAGAAAACAGGAGAGGAGACAAAATCCTGTCTCCTTTAAGCCAGTGTCTGCCAAACAAATTACCATCTAGTTTAACTTTAGGAGGGTTAAATGACCTCTCGAAAGCCACAGAACTAAGAATTTTCCAAATCATATTTTCAATATATGTTCTAAATGAAATAGTTTTCTCTTGTTTAAGCAAGATATCTCAAAGCCTAAAAGTAAAAGAGATTTTTGAAGCCCAAGTAAATCTATACGAACTCACTACTCTAAATCCTGTTCCTACATAGCACAAACTGTCAAATAAATATCATTCTCCCAAATTCCCCTAACTAGAAATTGTGGAATAGGTTTAAGTAATATTTATGAAAGAGAAGAGAATATCAACATCCTTTTTCTACCCAGAAAGTCCTCAGGAGCTGGGTTATGGCACAAAACTCTCACCTGGAAGAGTTCAGAGAGTACGAATTGAGAAACAAAATCTAACCTTCACCATCAATGAAGGCATTAATTAAAGTTGAATTCTTGATAGTCAACCTTTCAAGATTAATATTGAGCCCAAATGCCAAATGATATTATATTCAGAGTCTTCAAAGGTACCCAAATTGGTCTGGTATGAGATGAGTAAGACCCTTCCTCTCTTTCTTTACTATGTTTAACTGGGCTCTGAGATTTGACATAAGATACCCCATGTGCCATCAAACATATAACAAGAAGATGCTCATTTGCCTGGGAAAAGTCTGATTCAAAGCAGGAAAATTGACCTCGACTTCTCTAGAAGTTTCTACATGTAATTTTTGACACTTGACAGAGATATTTCTCTGCATCTCAGAAGCCATGTTCAAACTCTGGGGTAGAATGAGTTCCCCTGGAAAGGCCCTTACACACCATCTCTCTCTCCATTTATTATATAGTAAACCCAATGGGTAACTTGAAAAAAACATTAAGTGCCTAGACCAAGCTATAATATAAAGATTGATTTTCCAAGATTATCTGCTTCTTCAAAGGAATTATTTTAAAAACCACTTCCCTACCACATTCAATGTGTGATTCTATTTATATACTTAGCACTTCTCAAGAGATATATTTAATGTATAAAGTGAAGAACACCTAGCTGTTTCAAAACAGATAAGACTTACGAAAAACACAGGTCCACTTGGCTGAATGCATAACATTAACTGAGCCTGGCATGAATATGTGAAATAGCTAATTATTGACTGTATAGCACCATCAACTGAGTCAGAAGGAGAAACAGAACTGCAAAGTGCTATCTGCAAAGTGTTAGGTTTTACTAATATATCCTTACCCTGAGAAAGTGTTAATTCTATGAGAGTATGCTTTTTTAGACTGTCTGGTTCTGACATTATCCAGAAATAATTATTCAATAATGAAT
The DNA here is from genome assembly GCF_000334495.1 of Tupaia belangeri chinensis. NCBI lineage: Eukaryota > Metazoa > Chordata > Mammalia > Scandentia > Tupaiidae > Tupaia > Tupaia belangeri. Next base: position 2,674,479 of record NW_006159897.1, on the reverse strand, counting down.
GCCAAGAAAGCCAAGTGCTAAGTGATAAGAAACACTTCAAACTACCTTTCTCAGAAATATGATGGTTCTCAATTGATAGAAATTCATCCAAAGCAACTGCCTATATCATAGTTCTTCAGAAAATCTCCCCATGCTCTAGTTCATCAAAAGCCACCAGACCAAACTGCCATTTAATCCTTAATTCACAGAAGCAATTCATCTCACTTTAAGTTTATAAATACCTTACCAAATACTTTATGGGGTAAGTTTATCCACATAGTTTATCCAATCTAGCAGTCACTCTAATTATTGAAATATACTTACTCTTATTATGGGATTTTTATAAATTTAATAATAATCAGTTTTAAGAAAATAGTTATTTGTATATATTTACATGTTTTGTACATTCATTAAATACAAATAAAAAATTATAGATATTTCTCAAAAAAAGAAATTTGACATAAATCAAAAGAATCATTTTTTAAAAAGATATCTTACACTGGAGCTGGCAGGTGGCATGGTAGTTAAAGCACTGGGCTTCCACATGGCCAACCTTGGTTTGAGTCCTGGACCTGACAGCTTGCTTTCTCTCTTTCTCTCTCTCTTCTTCCTCTCTCTCTCTCTCTCTCTCTGGAGAGTCTCTGTCTCCCGCCCCCATCCCCCTTTCTGATCAAATTAAAATAAATAAAGTTAAATAGAATAATTCTTTAAATTTATTATTTTTAAATAAAAGATAAACTTGTGAACAAAACACAGAGAAACAAAGACTTTACAAACCTGGAGTCTAGCAGCCCCACTCTTAACTAATTGCATGATCTTAGCCAATTTGGATTTCAAGCTCAACATCTATAAAATAGGAGAAAGAACCATCTCTGTCTACTTCATAGATTTGTTTTGTGGAGCAAATGAGATTAATTTATGATAGATGTAATAGTATGCAATTTCATTATCAAGGGCATTTTCAAATGAAAAGAGAGAAACAGGGTAATACATGTGGTAGTTGCCTCTCCTCACATGATTTTTCTCCGAATTGACTCAAGGCAGAAGAGCCAAAAGGAGCTACTGCCTGAACTAGAACCTGCACATAAAAGAACAATATCCTGGTGCTGGAATGTTTGTTCTTGGAGAAGACACTAAATTTCCCTGAGCGTTCGTTTCTCTTTCTTCTAAGCAGAACAGCTCACCTGCTCCTACCTATACAAACATGTAATAAGAGTTTTCTAGTTTTCTGGGGCTGTTGTTTTGTTTGGTGGTTGTTGTTTTGGTTTTTTGTTGTTGTTGTTGTGTTTTTTTTATCCTTGTCGCATTTTTAAATGAGACAGAGAAGGAAAGAAAGAGAGAAAGCTTTTCTTTTTTTTTTCTTTTTCTTTTCTTTTTTTTTTTTTTTTTTTTTAGAGGTTTTTTGTTATAGGGCATGTGGGCTCACCAAAAGACAGAGAGACAGAGAGACAGAAAGCAAGAAATCGCCCCCCCAGGGGGATGGCCACGCCACAATCCCTTCTCCATTCTCCTCTCGGGATCTTGGGCACACATGCCCACGTGCCTGGCATGAGTTTAAGCCACCGGATTCGGGACTTGGTAGTCGACTACATGGAGTCCAGAGACATAGCCATTGTGCCAACTGCTGGTCCTGAAAGAGAGCTTTTTAACAGGGTCTTGCCATGCCTTGATCCTGCCACTCCAGCCTCCCACTTACATAGGACTACAGCCACAGACTATCATGTTCTGTATGTCTAGGTTGCTCAGGGATCTGTACCCAAGCTTTCAATGTGGTTCTAGTATTTCCTTGCAGCACCTTACTGCCTGTGTCGCCATGACTGAGCCATGGGACCATATCTCTAACAGAGTTGTCTTACTCAGTGTCCTCATTTGTAAGATTTGCCTGGGAGATAATATAGCTGAAGCCATAGTATACTGCTAACCACATTCATTTATTCCACAAATTATCTGGTTTAAATACTACAGATATAACAGAGAACAGAACAGAAAAATTACCGACCTCATGGACTTTATACTCTAATATGGGCAGACAAAGAATAGAATGAATGAGCAAAAATAGACAGGGCTAGTTCATGGTCACTTGATCTGTGCAACTGTATTAAGGCCCCAGGGTCAGAGACTCTGTGGTTTAATGCCCTACTGATGCCACTCTGTTTTCCTTTCCTATCCAGATACTATGGGGAAATAAGAAGTGAAAAGGGGTTTAGGAAAGGTGTTGAGAGGCAGGAAGAGTAGTTATCAGTACCAAGATGAAGAGAGTGGCAGACCTTGTTTGATGGGAAATCAGCATTTGCTACATTATACTGGATATGTATAGTAGAGGAATATCAACCTAGGCAGTAGACCCAGCAGTCTGGAGTTCAGGAAAAGCTCTGAGATAGAGGCTTAACTTTTGGAGTCATTAACATGTTGATGATATGTTAATCTTCTCCAGTAATCTTTGGATAAGATTACCAAACACTGAGATGTGAAGCCCTTTGATGGGATATCAGTGAAATACAGAGGAAGCCACAAAGAAACTAGAAAGTAGCCAATGAAGTTAAAGGAAAACCAGGAGTGTATGATGGCATCAATTTCAGGGAAATGCCAAGAGAAGAAGGTGATTGCTGTATCACACGCTGCTTAGAGGTCAGGTAAGAGGAGGACTGAAAATAGCTCTTTCGATATTGAAATATGGAAGGAGGAACAGACCCTCAATAAATGGTGGGTATTATGATATTTTGGAAGAAAAGAGATTTGAAAAATGGGTCCAAACTATAAACTAGGTCGTGAAGCCATTAAGATACTTACTACAGATGTGAACTTATCATTTGGTGCATTGGAGAAATGGTATTCATGTATTTAAGTGGGACACAGTTTAATGCCAGATTGTCCAAGATAGGAGCTACTAGTCATATGTGGTTACTGAACACTTGAAATACAAGAAGACTCTTACAAGTCCATAGAAAATGGAATTAAAATATGAGTCTATGGGGAGCAGCAAATGGCATAGTGGTTAAGGTGCTGGACTCCCACTTTAACTACAGTTCGAGTCTTGGATGCAGTGGCTTGAAAATCATGCTGGGCACTTGTGCATATGTGCCCAAAACCCCAAGAGAAGAATAGAGGAGAGGGGATTGCCACATACATGGCTGTCACTCCTGGGGGACAATTTCTCACTTTCCCTGTCTCTGTCTCTTTCTCTTTCTCTTTGGCATATACATACACTGTATGGCAAAACCTAAAAAATAAATAAATAAATAGAAATGAGTTTATAGGGGGGCCAGTGAGTGGCATGGTAGTTAAGGCACTGGATTCTTATATAGCCAACCATGGTTCGAGTCTCAGATCTAGCAGTTTGAAAATCACTCCAGTGCATGTGCGTGCATGCCCAAAATCACAGGAGGAGAATGGAGGAAAAGGGATTGCGGTATGATCATTTCTCCTAGGGGATGATTTCTCACTTTTGGTCTCTCTGTCTCTCTCTAGCAAGTGCATGTGCCCTGTGGCAAAAATCTAAAAATAAATAAATAAATAAAAATATGAATTCATGAGGCCAGACAATAGAGCAGTGGTAAAACACAACACTGTGAGACAATCCCACATGAGAAGCTTCCAGAGATGTATCAAAGTACGTTGGTGCACTCTTGGAGAGGTTTTTTTTTTTGTTTTTTTTTTTTGTTGTTGTTGCTATAGGGCGCCTGCGCTCGCCAGACAGACAGAGAGAGACATAGAGACAGAAAGCGAGAAATAACCACTCAGTGGGGTTGGTCACGCTGCAATCCCTTCTCCTCCATTCTCCTCTCGGGATCTTGGGCACACATGCACAAGCGCCCGGCGTGAGTTTTAAGCCACCGGGTCCAGGACGTGAACTGCAGTCGATTACGTGGGAGTCCAGCAACATAGACATTACGCTAACTGCTGGTTCCCCGTTGGTGCACTCTTAACCATGATGCAGGGCTGGCTGAAGACTAGGGGCGGATCATGGTGACAGAACCTTGTTTAGGGTGCTGTCGCTCTCTCTGTCTCCTTCTCTGTTTTTCTTTTCATGAAAGAAGTGAATTTTTTTAAACATGTGTTTATTTTGGTGCAAATTTTTTGAATTATATGCATAGTTTTTTTCTATTATGCTTTTTACATAAACTTTTTGAAGAGCCCCTTGTATGGCTCATGTAAGAAATTGAATTTTTCATTTTAGTTTTATTAAATTACAGTAAACTTAAACTTCAACATAAAGACTTATATCTAATTTAGCTATTTAAAAGTGTGCATGTATTTTTTGAATTATATAGGTATGTAATCTATGTTTAAGTATAATTTTATGAAATCTAAACACATACCAAGTATTTCTGCAGAAAACTTAGTCTAAATTCGATGTGCTGTAACTGTAAGCTACATATCAAATTTTGAAGATATAGTAACAAAAGAAAAGTGAAAATACATTATTAATAATTATGCATTGTTACATCTTAAAAAGATAATATTTTAGATAAGTTTGATAAATAAAACATTAAAATTAACTTCAACTGTTTCCTTTTACTTTTAAAATATGGCTACTAGGAAATGTAAAATTACAAATCAGCTCACAATATATTTTATTAGATAGCAGTAGTCTAACAGATTAACAAAATAGGCCAAATTAGTTCTGCAAAAATCAGGAATTTTGCCGTTTCATCACAAGCTTCTCTACAACTAAAAATTAATGACACAACAAAGTCTATAAAACATTTCCTCTCTGGAAATTTGCATGTATTCTTTCCATTTGGTCTGCTCATTGGAGACCTCACCAGTTCACTGGGCCAGTTTCTACCCATCCTTTCAAAAATCCTGCTCCAACAATATGTGCTCTAAGAAGGTCAATTGTCTGACCTCTATAAGTCCAGGTGCTCTCATTTCCTTGGTATATTGATGACACCACTAGTAGGTTATGCTTTACATGCCTATGTGCCCTACAAGATTTCACTTTAAAGAAAGAATATGATTTTCATTTTTGGTTTCCCAAGAGCTTAGCTCAAATCCTGAAACAGGGTAAGCCTCAAAAATACTTGGCGTGCACAGATGTGATGAGAATGCAGAGGTATAATGATACATGCAACCACATGGATAAATGGGAAAATGCCCATTTATCCAGCTGTCACACTTACAGAAACCTCAAACATCAGAAAAGCAGTCATACAATTTTGGAAGGTAAAAACATGCAGGAAAACTACGCTAAAAAGGACTGAGTGCCTACTATGTGCAGACACTCTGACATCATTTCATCTATGTAAGAGCCTTCACTCTTATAAAACTTTTAACAGTAATGAGTGCTATTATTTGCCACTGTGGCAAGCATTTACATATATTTATATTAATGTTTTTCATATCACAGTTCCATAGTGTAGGTTTTATTATTTTTCTCATTCCAGAGAACACAGAGGTTAAGTAATTTGCACAAGATTACACAGCCAAGTGTCACAGCCAAGAATGAAATCCAGGCAGTATCTAATATTTGACATCTGAACTTGACTGCCCTTAATGCAGAGAGATTCTCATACAAACATTTACAGACCTGTAATCCAAAAGGAGTAATCAACTAGGAGTAAATGTCACCCATAGAAGCATACGGGGGAGATGTTGGAAATAAGACATATTAGACAATTAAAGATATGGAAGATCACGTTAATGATTAACTAATGTATTCAATGTCATTTCATTCATTTAAAGCAAAAAACTTGGCAGAACAGAGTTTAATTGCTTAATGATGTATATGTCAATTTTAACAATATTAAAGGCAAGCAAATGATTATCACAAATAACAGAATACTGGTTTTCCCCTTGGGGAGAAACAATTCATTATACTGATGAGACCTTGAGGCTGCTGCACATAATCTGTTAACTTGGGTGGTAGATACTGGGTGTTTGCACTGTAAGTCTTAAATCCCCTATACATTTTATTCAAAAAAGCAATATGACACCTCAGGCTCTTTGCTCTAGCATCCCTACTCTAACACATCCAACGTGTGAGATGAACAAAAGTTTGGTAACTGCCTCTCCGAATGGCTGAGTCCTGCTCATCACACCTATTTCATATTAAAGATCATCTCCACACTCAAGCCTCCCTAACTCTCCTCTATAAGAAGATCCTCCCTATCTTTTCTACCCTTATCTATGGCTTAGCACTTGTGCTGATTAATTTTGCATGTCAACTTGATGGGCCAGGGAATGCACAGATATTTGGTCAAAGATTATTTTAGGTGTGTTTGTGAGTTTCTGTTGGGATGAAATTAACATTTGAATCCACAGAATGAGTGAAACAAACTGTCTTCCCTACTATGGATGGCGTTGATATGATCAGTTGAAGTCTGAATAGAATAAAAATGCTCACCGTCCCATGAGTAAGAGAAAATTCTTTTTGTCTGGCTGTATGAGCTGGAACACTGCTTTGTTCTTGCCTTCAGACTCAAACAGAAATAAGGGTCTTCTTGAGTCTCAAGGCTGATGGCTTTTAGACTGGAACCTGCATGACTGGGTCTTTAGACTCAGACTCAATCCAATTAAAGTTATTATCATACAGGACCAGCAGTTGACGTAATGGCTATGTCGCTGGACTCCCATGCAGTCCACCATGGTTTGAGTCCCAGAACCCGTGGCTTAAACTCACAACAGGTGCATGTACATGCGTGTATGCGTGCATGCCCAAGATCCGGAGAGAAGAATGGAGGAGAAAGGATTGCAATGTCACCATCTCCCTGGGGGGTGTGTTTTTTCACTTTCTGTCTCTCTCTCTCTGTCTGGTGAGCACATACACCCTATAGCAAAAAACTCTCAAAAAAAAAGGTATTATCATACATGTTATCCTCAACAAATAATTCTCCATTTTTGTGTCCCTTAAATATTTTGCTTCCTTTTCCCATTGATTCCCTTCCTCTCACCCTCTTAAATAGTTTAATATTATAAAACTAATGCATAATACACACACACATATATAAATGGCTCTGCCTCTCTGAAAAACTCTAACCAATAGAGTACTTAAAACCTTATGACCTTTGTTAATTGTTTTATGATGTATTTTTGCTTTATATGTATTTTTTATTGTAGTAAAACAATACATAACATAAAATTTACCATCTTAGCCATTTTAACTGTACAACTTAGTAATATTAATTATATTCATATTGTCATGATGCAAGTCTGCAGAATTTTTTCATCTTGCAAAACTGAAACTCTATACTTAATGATAAACTCGCTTTTTCCCCCTCTTCCTAGCCCCTGGTAACCACCACTTTCCTTTCTGTCTCTATGAATTTGACTACACTAGGTACCTCAGAAAGTGGAATCATTTAATATCTTGTCTTATTGTGTTTTTCTTACTTCACTTAGCATAATGTTCTTGAGGTTAATCCATGTTGTAACATGAGACCGAATTTCCTTCCTTTTCAAGGTTGATTAAAATTCCTTGAATGCATATACCACATTTTTTTCCATTTATTCTTGAATGGATATTTGGTTTGCTTTGCCTCTTAGCTATCGTAAATAATGCTGAGATAAACAATAATGAAAATATCTCTTTGAGACCCTGCTTTCAATTGTTTTAGATATATCTCCAAAAGTGAAATTGCTGGGTTGAATAATAGTTCAATTTTAATTTTTGGCGTAAACTCCACATTATTTTCTGTAGCAGCTGTATGACTTCATAGCCCCACCAACATTGAACAATGGTTTGAATTTCTCCACATCCTTGCCAAACTTATTTTCTAGTTCTTTTATTGTAGCCATCCTAATGAGTATGAAGTTCTATCTCATGGTTTTAACTTCTATGCCTCTGATAATTACTGATGCTGGACTTCTTTTCATATGCTTGTTAGCCATTTGTAAATCATCTTTACAGAAATGTCGACTGAAATCATTGGCCCATTTTTTAGTTAGGTTAGCTTTTGATTTTTTTGTTGTTGTTGTTATGAGTTGTAGGATTTCTTTACATATTCAGAATATTAACCCTTTTCAGATATATGACTTGTTTCAAGAATAATAACTTTATTGTTACTGTGTGGTTTTCTTCAGCTATTGAGAGATCTATGAAGTATGCGTCTGCTTCTTCACTGCTATAAACCCACACCCTATTACAATGGCCTAATAGACAGTAAATAGTCAGCCCAATGGAGACTGAAAAGTAAAGAGTAAATAAATGCCATACAGCTAGTATAGTAGACCCAGGCTTTAAAGCTGTCCACCCTAGTAGTAGGTTTATTTATCAAAAATCCTCTTTACAAAGTCACACATGCTTTGCTCCATAGGATATGTGGACTCAGACTGGAGACTACTGACATAGTGGCTATATAATTTAGCAAACATGTTTATATATCTTT
>NW_006159897.1:2641015-2666142 GCF_000334495.1 Tupaia belangeri chinensis | reverse complement strand
AAAATTTTGACCTAAATGACCAAGACTACAAATTAGGTGCCAAAAATGCTTAAAAGAGGCAAACAGACTGTGAAGACTCTCACTAAGTTAGACATAGAGAAAGAGGAATCATCAAATTCAAGAGCAAATTGAGGAAGTTTGGTGCCGGCTAAAGCAGCCTCACACATACGGATTTTCCCCAAAGGCTTCTTTTTTTTTTTTTTTTTTTTTGGAGGAAGAGTGATGTTTACAAAATGATCTTCCTAAGGAGAATATACTTTAGAAATATTTTTAAAAATAAAATGATTACAATAAAAGATGTCTGGCTTTTATAAAGAATACCAACAATAAGGACTAATAACTCACTCAGAAAACCTCATACACCAAAAATAACAAATATAGAGGGAACTTAATGTGCATGCCTGTTGTAAATATGTTCAATTATTCATAAATATTATGGTCTCAATTAGATAACATTGGATGGGAAATGAAAATGAAGAAAATCATGGAAGAGACAAAAGAAGGAAAAGTCAAAATCACATGGGAAACTCTCAGTGACTCTATGTCCTAAAAACAAAAGCTAAAGAGGAAAAGATGAATAGCATGGAAGGAAATGGAAAATAAGTTGGTGTCACAGAGGATATGTACTTTATTTTTTCTCTGAATGACAAATACTATAAATTTCAAAATATACTATAAATTTCTATACTATTATACTATATTATAAATTTCAAAATAAGCCAGAAATCAAACATAAACTTAAAACTGTGCCATAATTTTATTCAAGTGTTCTAGAAGGACTGTCAATAATGCTGACTTTGGCACCCTTTGAAAGATGATCTGTGATATTTTACTGCTAAGACTTCTAAGAGGCGAGAATACACACTGAATAGGATGTGATGCCACAGAGAATCTTGTCATTAATATGTAATTGTATCATTGTTTATTATCCCTTATTTCCTTTTAAAGAACTATCTATTCAGATCATATGTTAAGTGCCTGTATTTATATTGAGCACCTATACTGATAAATAAGCAAGTTTCAAAAGGTTTGTGGAAATAGAATTAATATGTAAATTTGGTACAAAAAAATAAATTGAAATCCATGCATAGTTTTTCACAATACACATTTTTCATGAACTATTTGAAGATACTCTCATATATTAGGCATACCTAGGAAGGTTAAGAGGTGAACATCAGGTAAAACTCAAAATGTTTTATGAAATCAACACATGTGCAAACCGGTAAATTCATGTACACAGGTACTGGTAAAAGTATTCCATATATGAAATAAATAGCATTTATAAGATGCTTATAATAGTATCTGGCATAAGCGAAATGTGTGTTAGATTTTTTTTTAATGTATGTATGTATTATAACCCATTAAGTTCACTTTCTAAGAATATTGCCTGTGGTTTGAAAAAAAAAAAAAATCTGGAAATGACCAGCAAAGTCCTACCAAAATGCTACTTAATTTTTACTATTTACCTGTCAAGATATTTTTTTGTTTGTTTGTTCATTTTTCGTTTTGTTTTTTTCTTTTTTTTTTGGAGAGGTCTTTGCTATAGGGCACGTGCACTCACCAGACAGACATAGACAGAGAGATAGAAAGCAAGAAATCACCCCCCCAGGGGGGATAGCCATGCCGCAATCCCTTCTCCTCCATTCTCCTCGTGGGATCTTGGGCAAGCATGCACACACACCGTGAGTTTAAGCCACCAGGTCCGGGACTCGAACCGCGGTCGACTATGTGGGAGTCCAGCGACATAGCCATTACGCTTAACTGCTGGTCCCAAGATATTATGTTTTTGCAATAGAATAAAATCTTTTGTTTGCCAAAGATGTTTCCACTTTAAATAAATCTTTAGAGTTTGGTCCTTTCATTTTTCTTATTTTGGAAACAAAAAGAATGTCTGGACTATGTGATAAATAATACTGCAATAATAAATAATAATATTGTAATAAAAAGTAATATTAAATAACTATTGCAATAAGCTGATTTTTTAACCTTGCTATTATTTTTATTCAGTGCCTGGGAGGATGAGAAGCAACAGGGAAATAAGAGGACACTTCACAAACTATAAAAATACTGGGTTGTCAGAAAAGTCATGACACAACTTTGCATAGAAAAACAGAAAAAATACATCATAACTTTTCTGACAACCCAATACATCAATGTGCATCTGCTTGGTTTTGGTTTAAAAGTCTAAAAATACACAAATAAATCTGAAAATAGGAAAGAGATCACAATTCTTTTGGATGATCAAGAGAAATTTAGCTGAAGATACAACCGTAGGGGTTAAAATAAATCCCTAAAAATCTCAATTGTTTGTGAAGTGTTGGTTGCATGTGGGATAAAACCCTGACCAGAGAAATAAGGAGATCTGAATTAAATGGGACACTGAGGTCTAGGGGTCCTAAACTCCAAACTACCTTCCAGTGTCTGCCTTTTCAAATTTAGCCTACAACTGAAGTCTGAACTCCTAGGTCTCTATATCATAGAATATTGGGAAAAATAATAGGTTCCAGCAATCATTCATACCCCCAATTCTAAAAAGACATCAATGTTTATTGCAGCATTATTTATAATTGCTAAGACATGGACTCAGCCCAAATGTCCAAGAACAGATGAATGGGTTGAAAAACTGTGGCACATATACACTAGAATACTACTCAACCATAAAGAACAATGAGGCCCTGGCATATGACACAAAGTGGATGAAGATGTAAGATTTATGCTAAGTGAAGCAAGTCCGACTATAAAAGACAGACATTATATGTCCCTTGTACTCTATGGCAGAAACTGAAAAATCAGAAGGTACAATAGCAGAGAGGACAAATAAAAATACTAGAGACAGTATAGGAGGGAGTGAGTAGTAGGTAGTGAAAAGGAAATCAGGAAAAAAAGTTTAACAGATACAAAAATGAAATAGTTAACTATTGTTGATAATGTACATGGTAATATCTATAACTTTAATAAGATGTATTATATTCACACTGGCTAAAAAAAATTGTGTTTTCTAAAGATGTGCAATAACTAAATGCAAATTAATAAGAAAAAAAAACATAAAAAGAACTAGTCATGATTTTAAAAACAAACAAACAAACAAAGACGCTAAAACCCAGAGAACTTTAACAATTTGCCCAAGGTCATACAACCAGTATTAGTCATGCCTAATCCTCTCAATGCCATATGACAAAGGAATAGCCAGTTTGGTATCTTTAGGATTACCACCCTGCCATGTCACTGTCTCATTTTTGTCATCTATCATCACCCCTTTTCAGCTCATTAGCTCATCTTTTAATTGAATTGATTATTTTTTGTGGGTGAGCTGCTTGAGTTCCCTGTATATTCTGGTTTTCAGTTCCTTACCTGAGGAACTGAAAATATATTTGTAAATATATTCTGTAAATATATTCTGCCACTCTGTGGATTGTCGGTTCATGCTAATTAATTTTGTTTATTTCTATTTTTTGTTTTTGTTGTGCAGAAGCATTTTAGTCTAATGAAGACCCATTTATCTATTTGGGGGATTTTTGCCTATGGTTTGGGGGTCTGATTTGAGAAGTCTTTGCCTACTCCAATATCTTCAAGAGTTTCCCCTGTGTTTCCTACCATAAGTTTTATAGTTTGAGGTTTTATATTCTGATCTATGATCCATTTTGAATTTATTTTTGTTAATGGTGAGACACAGGAGTCCAGTTTTATTTTTCTGCAGGTGGATATCTAATTTTTCCAGCACCATTTGCTGAAGAAATTTTTCTTTCCCCCACTGGATTGTCTTGTGCCCTTTGTCAAAAATTAGTTGACCGCATGTTCTTTCTGAGTTCTCTATTCGGTTCCACTAGTCAACATGCCTGTTTTGTTTGTCTATGTACTAACAGCAGTACTATGCTGTTTTGATTATAACAGCCTTATAACATATTTTGAGGTCAGGAAGAGAAATTCCTCCTTCTTTATTCTTTTTGCACAGTATTTGCTTTTGGTGATATGGGACATTCTATGACTCCAGACAAATTTTATGATTATCTGTTCTATTTCTGTGAAGAATATCTATGGTAATTTAATTAGAATTGCATCAAATTTGTAAATTAATTTAGGTAGAATTGACATTTTGATTACCGAAAATTCTTCCAATCCAGGAACATGGAATGTTTTTCCACTTTTACGTATGCTTTTTATTTCCTTTTTTAGTTTCTCATAGTTTACCTTGTAGAGGTCTTTCACTTCTTTGGTTAGTTTTATTGGGTGTGGTTATTATAAATGAGATTGCTTTCTTCAGTTCTATCTTAGACCATTCACTGCTGGAATATAAAAATGCTACAAATTTTTGTATGTTGATTTTGTATCCTGCCACTTCACTGTATTCATTTATCACTTTCAGAAATTTGGGGAAGATTCTTTTAGGTTTTCTATGTATAAAATCATATCACCAGCAAAGAGAGAGAATTTTTCTTCTTCTTTTCCCATTTGAATGCTTTTTGTTTTAATTTTCCTCTTTTCTCTGACTGCATTGGCTAAGACTTCTAGTACTATGTTGAAAGGAGTGGAGAAAGTGGGTATCCTTGTCTTGTTCCAGATTTTAGTGGAAATTTTTCAGCTTTTCCTCATTCACTATGATATTAGCTTGTCATATATGGCTTTTATCATTTGATAAATATCCCTTCTAAATAAATTTTGCTGAGAGTCTTAATCATGAAGGGATGTCGTATTTTATTAAAAGTTTTTATTTCTGAATAAATTGATAGAATCATATGATTTTTATCTTTCCTTCTTTTAATATTATGTATTACATCTATTGTTTTGTCCATGTTAAAACTACATTTGTATCCCTGGATAAAGCCTACCTTATCATGGTGTTTAATCTTTGTAATGCATCATTGGATACAATTTGCTAGTATCTTGTTGAGAATTTTTGCATATGTATTCATCAGAGATATTGGTCTGTGGTTTTCTTTCTTTGTTATGTCTTTTCCTGTTTGGGGGATCAAGGCAATGGAGGCTTCATAAAATGAATTTGGGAGGTTTCCTTACTTTTGAAATTTTAGAAATAATCTGAGTAGAATTGGGGTGAGGGATTAACACAATAAACTTCTTGAATAAATAAAGATTAGCTCATTGGAAGAAGAACGTCCAGAAACACAATACTTGCATTCTAATATTTACAGAAGAGCAAGAGGCAACTGACATTTTTATTTCTTTATATATATAAATTTCATGTATTTATATCTTGGTTTTCCAATTTGTTAATCTTTAGGATTCTTTTTATTACCTTAAAAATTGCATATCTAAAACTATAGAAAATTGATGAGATAAATGAGAGTTTAAAAGGAACCATTTACATGCCCCCAAATCAGACACTCTCCCTGATTAAATATGAGATTATACATAAGACTGAAACGTGGCCATATAAAGAGGTAAATGCCTATTTTTGCACCCAAGGTGAAGTTTTTAGATCATTTCATAAGTATAACTTTTTATTACCACCATTTACCTAGTTTGTATTTTAAGGTAGTTATTTCAGTTGAATTATAGATCTTTGTCACAAGAAGTAAAATGCAAAAGATACTAATACACTGCAAAATAGACCCAAGTCAGCACTAGCTTTCAAGTCAAGAAAATGACTGAGTAACAACTCAAAGGTATAAATTCAGTGAAGTTATGTTGTAGGACGAGAACAAATGAAATGAAGCTATGATTCAGCTTTTCATTGAGACTGAAAACTACTGCCAATCATTCATTGAGAAATTCATATTTCTTATAGCTTGCATTATCATTTGCTGCTATATTTTTGCATGATTCTAACCTATTAAAAAAAGTGTATCATTATTAACCAGTGGCTTCACTGAGAAAGATATTTGTTAGTAACACATACAACATAAAGAGTGTCATGCCTAAACATGTCTGCCTCAGTATCTTCCCTCATGTAGAATTGCCTCACCCCCCAAAACACTAGGACATGGTGAGAGAACCTCAGTACCCCAGAGAGTCACATGTCACACTGATACGAGGACGGAGCAAAGTCTGACAAACTCAGGCACAGAGCTAGGACGTTTCTTTGATAACACTGATAACTCTACTACATAGGCATTTTTTTCTTTTCTTTTTTTTTTTTTTTTTTTTTTAGGTTTTTCTATTAGGGAACACACATTCACTGGAAAGACAGAGACAGAAAGAGAGAAATCACCCCCGAGGGAGGGATGACCATGCCACAATCTCTTTTCCTCCATTCTCCTCTCGGGATTTTGGGAACACATGCACACGTGCTGGGCATGAATTTGAGGCCTGTGGGTCCCAGACTCCAACAGTGGTTGGCCACATGGGAGTCCATTTACCATCTGCTGCTCCTACATAGGCATTTTTGAAAAGCAAGTTAAAGGAGGACATACTTTCTTTTAAATTCTCCCATTACCTAATTTACTTAGAAATACTGTTGTAATGATTAAATGGGGTCAACAAGTGACATAGAAGTTAAGACAACTGGATCCCACATGGTCAACGGCACCGTTCAGGTCCTGGAGCCAGTGGCCTGAAAATCACCCTGGACATCTGTTCATATGTGCCTAAAAAGGCCGAGATGAGGATGGAGGAGAAGGAATTGTTACATGACCAATCCCCTCTGGGGAGTGATTTCTCACTTTCTCTTTCTTTCTCTTTCTGTCTCTGTCTCTCTTTAGCAAGTGCACATGCCCTATAGCAAAAAACTTTAAAAAAAGAGTATAAGGAAAATGTGAAGTATAAACTTAAGTAACTGAACAGCAATTAATAAAGACATGGATTTTTTTAAATCCACTTAAGATTTTTTAAAAAGGGACTATTTGTTGTTTTTGAGGGAAGAATGAGTCACATTATGAGTGACTTCAAAATATCCATAGGAAAAAATATATATATACATAGGGAAAAAAATGTCCATAGAAAAATAAAATTAAGCATAAGTATATTTTGAAGCAAAAATTAAAATCCATGCTTTTTTTAATAATATACATTTTCTATGAAACTTTATGTTATTTAGCATTTGGAATTTGTAATATATAAATTTGACCTCAAGTCAATGCCTTAGAAAGCAAAAGTATTCTCAGTTATATAGATGTGACAGTTTTCAATAAATATTTGCCTATGTGGATAAAATTTCCAGTTTTAAAAAAACACCACTTGGTATTATTATTTAGAGATACATTGGTAAACCTGAGCTGACGAGATAATATGACTTTCATGCATAAAGTGGACACAATAGATAATTGGTATCCTTTATGGAATTTTTTTATATATAGTGCTTAATTCAATTTATGTGAGCCTCTTATTACACTGTTAAGTGCAGTTTCAATTTGGTGCAAGAAGAAAAACTTACGTGCATAAATGACACTAAGCAAACTTAGAATTTGAAACTAGGACAGAAAATGAAAAACCAAACAAACAAAAACCTCTAAGAATTACATTATCACACAGGTATTTTTGTGTCAGGAACTTCTTCTCATAGTAAGGCCTAACTCAGGGTTCATTGATCTGTACAAAAATAATTAAACCACAAAAAATATGTATTAACATGAAGTCTTTATTTATCCTATAACTCTTAGAAGGCTATCAGAGACTGCGGTAATATGACCCTTCCTGAATACTCACATATCACCTTCCCAAGAAAGAGTATATTTAAGAGTCTTCATACAGCAGACTACAGTATCTGGAAATAATGTTACTTTTTTTTTCTTTTTTTGAGAGATTTTCACTATAGGGCACGTGCGCTCGCCAGACAGACAGAGACATTAGAGACAGAAAGCGAGAAATCACACCCCAGGGGGGAATGGTCACGCCGCAATCCCTTCTCCTCCATTCTCCTCTCGGGATCTTGGGCACACATGCACACACGCCCGGCGTGAGTTTTAAGCCACCTGGTCCGGGACACGAACCGCGGTCGACTACGTGGGAGTCCAGTGACATAGCCATTACGCTAACTGCTGGTTCCCTATGTTACTTCTAATGTTGAGTCCTAAGTTCCACATATTATTAGAGCAATAAAATAATATCTGGATTATTAACTTACTAGCTGATATTTATTGCTTCATTTAGACAAAACATTAACATGGTTTACAGAGGACACATAATGTCAACAGTACAGTTTAGATGGAAATGTAGAACACAGCGTTATCCTCTATTTATCTTTATGCATTAGATGCTTCAAAAAAAAATCAAGTTAAATCAAAACATTGTGAGGCTGGCTAGCTCAGTGGCACAGCAATAACACACTGCTCAAGTGATGACAGATCCATGTGGAAGATCATGGGTTCAGTTCCTTGGTAGGCCTAGACATACCGACACATGCCTCATGATCCTGGCTGACTGGGAAGACTGAGGGGGAATTGCAGGGTGAGACCCTGATGGGAGTGCTTCTTTCTCTGTCTCGGTCTCTCAATATCGTGGATGAAATAAACAGACTTTATAAACAAAAACAAAAATGTTTTATGTCAAATTAATTTTAAATATTAAGTCTGTATAAGAACCCCATAGTCAAGAGGGGGTAGTAAGTTCTTCTGAAAGAGACTACAAAATTGGAAATTCATCAGTCTCATGAATAACTTAATTCACCATGTACCTGTTTCTCACACTGGACATCAGAGTGGTAGATAATGACTCAACCTCAAGTTAAATGCATATGATGATTTTATTTACATCAATTGTCCTGGCGCCAGAAAGCTTTCATAATGTCTCAAACTTCATGAGATAATTTTAGTGATTTTCAAACTTAAATAGCTCAATAATATATACAAATTATTAAATTTAGTCTCAATTATAACCTCTTTGCAAGATTAGGTCATGTGACATAAGTAACAGATAATAACACATGAATAGCAGTGATGAGAAATCTAGGTACTAGTAGCCTATTTAGTTATAAATGTTACTTAGCTGTTTTTTTAAAAAATACTTTTATCTTTTATTTGCTAGCAATTTTCACATATTGGCCCAAGTATAAATCATGGTCAAAAGACTCCACCTTACTGTATTCAGTTCCAGTAAATATTTTGTAAAGAATTGTTTAGCAGTGTATTTCTTCATTGATTTTACACATGCTAATTTTCATACACAAGTACTTCTTTCTTCTTCTGAGAGAGAGAATTTTTTTGCAGTAGGGTACATGCACTCACCATAGAGACAGAGACAGAGAGTGAGAAATCACTCCGTGAGGGGATGGCCATCCCACAATCCCATCCCCTCCACTCTCCTCTAGCTATTTTGGGCATGCATGCACACTCGCCCAGCGTGAGTTTCAAGTCACCAGATCCAGGACTAGAACTGTAGTAGGCCATGTGGAAGTCCAGCAACATTACCATCATGCCACCTGCTGGTCTATATACACTAATACTACTTATGCTGAGAAAGATAATTCTTATCTCTTGTAGGTAAAAGACTACACTGACAAAATAAGAGTAAACATCTATAATAATTTTACAATAATGTTTCTTCCTCTCTTCCATCTGTTTACCGTGCAAAAACAGGAGGAAATTTACCATGGTACATGTTTCTCACACTGGACATCAGAGTCATAGATAATTTGCTCAGCCTAAAGTTGACTACATACAGTGTATGAATACATTACACAATACAATACGCACATTAATACAGGTTTGATGATTATTTGAGACCTTAATTTTTCTAATAATTAGGAGGGTTGTAAAATGACTACATTTTAGTACACATAGGTAATATCTAAAAATGTATTATTTTTAAAGAATCTGACATTTTGTTCTCACAGAAAACCAGATGGTGTTTTTTGGTTTGAGGGTGGTAGTGAAATTTTGTTTTGTTTGTTGTTGTTTAAAAAAAAAAAAAAAAAAAAAAGGTGTGACAATCATTTTCTCCTGCTACTGTATTAGCACATTTAATTGCTAAGTTCACAGGCAGCCATCTCAATTCTTTTACTAGCAGATGGTGAAAGTGATTTTAAAAGAGGAGTAAGGATCTTTCAGGAACCGTTTCAGAACAGTATGAGATCTGCTCCTTCCTCAATGGGTGTGTCAACCTCTGGTGAACACTAATGGAAGTCACATAACAGCATTAACAGTGCATTTGCCTTTAATTACTTGACAGTTATCCAGATTTTGTGAAATTACTAGCACATTATCTAACAAAGCATTATGTATTTGCAGTAACTTTCTTCAAATCACTTCATAATCATTAGCTAATTAAAACTTCACAACACTCCTACAAAATATGTAGGTAGAAAGTTTTACAAGTCTAATTTTACAGAGTTCTCAGGTATATCACTGACAGATGAAATTTAAATCTAAGTCCCGAACACACAAGGATTTATGCTTTGTGTTTGCTCCTCACTGGGAAGTGACTAGCTTTTAGAGTAAGGCGACTTCAGGACTGCATGTAAAATTTGTTGCTTCTTCATTCTTTTCTTCTTAGCTAAGTGTGTTCAGAGTGCCATTGTTAAATAGTCTGATATTATTAAAATAATAGAAAAGACTTCATTTATTTATTTATTTATTTATTTTGGGGGGGGGGGGTTTGGTTTTTTTGGAAAGGTTTTTGCTATAGGGTACATGTGCTCACCAGAAAGGCAGAGAGAGACAAAGAAACAGAAAGCAAGAAATCACCCCCCCGGGGGGGGATGGCCATGCCATAATCCCTTCTCCTCTCAGGATCTTGGGCACGCAAGCACACGCGCCTGGCATGAGTTTAAGCCACCAGGTCCAGAACTCAAACTGCAATCAACTAGACAGGAGTCCAGTGACATAGCCATTATGCCAACTGCTGGTGCCAAGACTTTATTTTTTTTTACTATGACAATACAGAAAAGAGATTGAACTCAACTCTGAGTATTGCAAAGACAGCTGGGAATTTAAAGCAAAGAAGTAGAGTAAGGATTCCACAGGTGGGAAATTACTACGAGGATACACCAAGGGTCAGGGGATTCTTGCTGAACTTACCTAATAGAATTCTTGCTAAAGGCAGACCAAGGCCATATGCAGCAAAGGTGGGGGATGACAAATGTGATCAGATATTGAGGGTGGTCATATAAACGGTAGGTGGATTTTTGCTAAACTATAATAAAAAAACAGAATTCTTTGCTAAGACTGAGCCAAGCAGGCCAAAGACAGAATGGAGCCAAGACTGAGACCTAGTTGAGAACAAACCTTAGCTAAAATTCATCATTGGCCACATAGCCCTCTCTTCTCCTATCTCACTCAAATCTGCCCCAGCACCATTCTCCTGAGTTTTGGCATTACCACATACTCAACCAAGTCAGCAACACGTAGTCACCTCTGATTGCTCCCCTTTTATTACCCTGTGCCTTTCTTCATTCATTCATCCATTTATTGAACAAATATTAAGGAATTGTGACCATGTATCTGGCACAGTACAAGATTCTCCTCATTTTGTTCTTTCTACAAGATTTTTCTTTCTCTACCAAATCTTTTCTTCACCAATCAAAATTCTGTTCATCCTTCAGAACTAAGCTTAAATTTTTCCCTACCCTTCTTCATAAAAAATGCTTTTATGTGCCCAATAATTACTTACACATTACCACACTTGTGATTTGAATTACATTGGAATTACATTATCTATTCCTCTTCCACTAGATTATATTGGCTGTCAAATAATAAAATCCTTTACACACCTTTAGGTTCCCATCAGGAAATTACAATAGGAGTTTAAAGGCTCAGCCACAGTAGCGTGGGTGGTAGGGCTCTGCTGCACAATATGGGAGCCACATGGAGGCCTGGGTTCAGATCCTAGGTTGATCTGAAAACACCAGTATATTCATACATAACATTTTCTTTATCCTTTCTTTATCCTGTGGTGGGCATTTGGATTGTTTACACCTTTTGAGTACTGTGAACAATGCTGCAACAAACATGAGCATATACAAATACCTGTCTAAGATCCTGCTTTCTATTCTGCTGAATTGATGTGGGATTCCTGAATAATGTATTAATTCTCTTTTCAGGTTTTTGGGGAATTGCCATACTATTTTCCATAGTGGTCATATCATATTATCCCCCCCCCCAATAATGTATAATAGTTTCAATTTCTCCTCATCCTCACAATGTCTTAGTTTATTTGTGCTACTATAACAAAATATCTGAGACAGGTCGTTTCTAAAAATCAGAAATTTATTTCTATAGTTCTGTAAGCTGGAAAGTCTAAGATCACGTGCCAGCAGTTCAGTTGTCTGGCATATTATCATCTTGATGATCACAAAATCATCCCTTGGGAGAATGACCATGCTGAAATCCTTCCTTCTCCATTCTCTTCTCAGGATTTTGGGCATGCACGCACACATGCCTGGCATGAGTTTTAAGCCACTAGGTCAGGACTCGAACCATGGTAGACTATGTGGGAGTCCAGTGATGTAACCATTATGCCATCTGCTGCTCCCAAGACCTGATCATCTCTTAAATGTCCCATCACTCAACATTGTTGCACTGGGGATTAAGTTTTCAACCCCTTAGTTTTGGGACACACATTCAAACCACAGCATCTGGTGGTGGTTGCTCTCCATTTCTAAAATGCCACCTTGCTGCTGCCACAGAGGAACACTGTCTTCTCACACGGCAACTGACAGAAGGGCAAGAGGGCTGAACATTGCACGAAGCCACTTTTATAAGAGCCCAAACTAATCTCATTTATGAAGAAGAGCCCTCTTGACCTAATTATTCCTTAAAGATCCATGTATCTCCTCTTTTTTTTTCCTTTTGATTTATTATAGGAGACATGCACTCACTCACTAGAGACAGAGAGGGACACCCCCACGCGGTGAGAAGGCACACCCCATGGGGCATGGCCATGACACAATCTCCTCCCCATTGTCCTCCAGGAATTTGGAGCACAAACATCCATATGCCAGGTGTGCCTTCCAAACCACAGGGTCCAGACTCTAATTATGCAGTTGGTCATCTGGGATTCAGCTACCTTAACCACCATCTTACCACCTGACCCAAAGGATCCATCTCTTAATACTTCAGCATAGGCCATTAAGACCTGAATTTGGGAGAGGCTATATTCACATCATAGCACTCACCAATACTTGTTATATTTTGTCATTTTTTTTTATTCTTATGGGTATGAGGTGGTATTAAGCATCTTTTAAATCATCTACTTCATCAAGTCCATGGCTTAGCAAATAGTAATATTAGTTCAATAATACTTACGGAATTAAACTGGAAAAGAGCTGAGTTCAGCATCATTCAATAGAAGCAGATATACATTATGTGTTGTAATTCTCTCTCAAGGGAACTTGGAGTAGAGCTTGTTTTACTCTCATTGCAGCTATGCTAACAAAACCTGTTTTCCTACATTTTTATTAGAGGTGTTTCAAACTATCTGGACACTTTTACAGTACTAGAGTGTGAGATTCAAGAATGAATATGAAATTCCTCGCTTACTGGCAACTCAATAAACAGTCACTTTTCTATGTGTATCTTCTTCTATGTATGTATTTTTTATAATGAATTATTTATTTAATTTTATTTATTCATTCATTTATTTTTTTTTACCAGAGATATACACACATACAGAGAGAGAGAGAGATAAGGAAAGCAAGAAAGCAAGCCACCAGGTCCAGGACTCAAACCATGGTCAGCCATGTGGGAGTGTCCAACACCTTAACCACCATGCCACCGGCTGGTCCCTCTATGTATATATTCTATCATGTTAAGTTTACATATGAGTAGAGGAGGTACAGAAAAAGAATACCAACTTGATCTAAGGGAAAAATACATATATATCCAGAAAAAATTTAATTACTCCAAATTAAATGTGGGGAATGCTGAAAGACTATGTCATAGATATTTTCTTGTGGGTCAGGCTTCAGTGAGGAGATGACATTTTAGTGTATCTTTGTCTATGTTTATATTCTATTTTGTTAACTATTCAGAAAAAAACATTTGTCCTTTTCCATAAGTAAACAAAAATTATTTCAGTCATGAGGGACTCATTTATCACCTGCTATATAAAACATTGTGCTAGCCTCAATAGGATTACTATAAAAACGTAAAGACTTCATCTGCTCCCAAAGAGTGACACAGAGATTGAAAACCACATGTCAGATTCTTTTGGGGTCTGACACCAGAGAGAAATCAAAGTCCTCACATGCTAGAATAAATGGAAAGGGAAATTCAGAGAATCTAACAGCCACCCAGTATGTATCTAGTGAAATGAATTGATTCTAAAGGACATGCTACACCTCAATTACTTGTTCTGTCAGTTGAATTAAACACACTCAGTACACCACATACCTTATCAAAGGCACTGGCAGGTCAACATCACTCGATCAGTCTACAATGATGCAAGGTGCTGGAAATTGAAGTTAAAGTTGAATCAAGTCCTTGAACCTTTCAAAATATTGTTCCTAAAAGCATCTTCTTTTAGAATATCAAATATTTTGGTTCAGTAAAGATGATGGAAAAAGGAGTAAAAAAAAAAAAAAAAATCAGATGAAAACAAACTGGTAGGCACTATTTATATCCAGCATTTGTGGAGTTCCTAATTCTGTATCTTATTATATGAAAGGGGGAGAAGATAATTTATTCAACACCGTAAACTATTTGGAGATTATAGTTAGTCCTTATAGTATAAACATATAAGCAATAAACCCTCTAAACAGGTCTGTGGTCCATGTTTCTGCAGTCTTGTTCCTGACCTAGTAACATTATGGTCACCCCTGGCTTACAGAGGTCTTCTTGTTGGTTCACTGGGTATGATCATTAAACAGATATCAGCACACTCTACTATAATTTAAGACATGTTGAAAGCATTTTCCCTGTTCTCTTCTCACACTAATTATTATTCCAGGTGGTAGACATGGTGACATATCTGGACAATAAAATTCAAATGTTTTTTTTTTTAAGTTTATGCAGGGCTGAGCTAGTTTTCTTCTTCTGTATATAACTTGTTTATTTCTATTTCTGGTCCTCTCCTAATGCTATTTGATCTACAGAGCATATCTTCTATAATCCCTCTACAAATACTTCCACTAAAACCTTGTCAGTATTCTCAGTCTTTCCTAATGCACTCCAGTCCCCAAGCTGAACACCATTTTCTTTGAGCTCCATTAGTATTTGACACACAAATTGTAGTATAGTAGTCCTGTGCTTCAACCCCCCAACATTTTATATGACTTAAGAACCCATATTAAAGCAGCTTGCTCATTTTAAACCACTATACAAAAATATGAGATACATACATAAGCCTCAATCTCAGCATCATTGTTTCAAGCATGTGGGGCTTGATGTGTTTGTTTGAATGTATATAGATCATCTTTTCATGATTGTTTTTTCAGAGGTGGTATAGATTAAGTAATAATAATCACAATAGCTTCCACTTTATTTTCTTTCTTTTTCTTTTTTTTTTTTAATAGAGAGTTTTTTATGCTATAGGGCACATGAGCTTGCTGAAGAGACAAAGAGAAAGTGAGAAATTACACCCCAGGGGAATGGCCATACCACAATCCCTTTTCCTCCATTCTCATCTTGGGATTTTGAGCACACACGTACATGTACTCAGCTTGAGTTTCAAGTTGCTAGGTTTGGGACTTGAACCGTGTTTGGCTGTGTGGGAATCCAGAGCCTCAACCACCATGCCACCTACAGGCCCTAGCTTCCGCTTTCTGACACCTTACTCTGTTACAGTCACTGTGCTAATCATTTTTTACATATTGTCAATCATTAAAACCATTCTGTTCAGTTGAGTTGGTGCATTATAATGCTGATGAATTATATGAGGACCCTGAGAGGGAAATGAAGTAGGAACTTGCCTTAGAGTTCAAATCTCTGTTATCTCCAATAAAGGTCAAGGGCATGTAACACTGGCTGATTTTCAAATTCTTTCTCAGCCTCTCAAAAGCTTCATTATCCTGACTTCATTGACCACTTTGAGCTACATTCCTTCACTAGTGAAATAATGTGATTGTGAGTGGTAAGAGGAACTATATGTATGAAATACCAAAGAAAAATAAAAATTTAAAAAGAGACTATTATTCGAGAAACAATTAGCAAGTGTTATTTCTCTTCTCTTTTCTTTCTAAATGAATTAGAAGTTCTTCATGTCTAGAAATATTTTTATGACACTAGAGAGTTCCAGTTTTTCTAGGACTAGTGCCCTCATAATCAATAAGTGTCTTGTGACTGAATGTCTACAGTTGTTAATTAAGAAGCAAAATGTATTCATACACTAGCCAATTTTAAGCACAAAAAAAATTACTTTAAAGAACTACTTTAAACGATTTTTTACCTCATAATGTTCAGGCTTATTTGTATGTGAGACTATAAAAGTTACATTAAAAGCAACAATTTAATGCTAAATCTAAAGCCATTTTAAATGGCCAAATAGGATGATCCTGAATTACTTCTGACTATTAGACCATTTTAAAATTATAGGCCCTGCTCTTATTGCCTGTCTTATTTTACACTTTATATAAGACAGCGACTGTGTATGAATGATACATCATAGGTATCCCTAGTCAAATACTTACAAAATACGGGAGAAAAAAGTAAATGAAGACATACATCTAACCTCCAGTAAACTCATTATTTAATAAATATATGCATAACATAATAACTTTTTTTTTATTTTTGTTACATAGTGCGTGCACTTGCCAGAGAGACAGGCAGGAAAAGAGGAAGAGGAAGGGGAAGGACAAATCAACCCCCAGGGAGGATCTCATACCCCAGCCCCTTTTTTATTCTCCTCTTGGGATTCTGGGCATGCTCACATAGGCACACAGCTGGTGTGTTTTTAAAGCTGCTGGTCCAGACCTCTAACCAGAAAGTTGGCCATGTGGAATCCAGCACCTTAACCACCATATCCTGTGGCAAATACTTTCAAAATGGTACACGAATAATGATATAACAATACAAAGGAAGAAGATACTCACTAAGCTTGAAGGATCAGAGAACTCAATTTACATCTGAACTTGGCCTTGAAGAAGAGCACAACTTCACAGAGCATAGGAGACAAAGGGATGTTGCATACAGAAGGAATGGTGAGAACAAAAGCATAGGTGCATGAAAAAGCAGGTTGCAACATATTCAGAGTATTTTCAAGAAATTCAATATGGTCCAAGCTAAGGTCAATTAAAGATGTATGGAAAGAGAAAGGGCAAGAAAGCAAATTGTATTTGGACTGTTAAGGACCTTCATGGCCATCATAGTCACATAAATTCAAAAAAGAAATTTGAATTCTACTATTTCAACCCTGAGAATATTTTTATCTTGCCTTTATATCCAGTTGACTACCACATTTCTTTGTCTTTGATCTTAAAAAGTATACAGTGAAAGAATGTCCTTGGTTTTCATTTCTGATGCTAAGAAAAGAAAGCAATAAATAAGAAATAGTAGAATAATAAATGCAGAGAGGCATTTGGGAATCCAGCACCACAACCACTATACCACCTGCTGTCCCTAAATCTTCTTTTGTTCCCCAAATATTGGACATGTTAGAAATAATGGCTACATTGGCCAGCAGTTGGTGCGGTGGTTAAGGCACTGGACTCGCATGTGGCTGACCTTGGTTCGAGTTCTGGACTTGGCAGCTTGCTTTCTCACTTTCTATTTCTCTCAATCTCTCTCTGGTCAAATTAAAAATTGATAATAATAAAACTAAAATAAAGAACTTCTAAAATGAAAATATAAATGTCACAAAAGAAAAATAATATAATATTGAAAGCTATAACTTGTGAAATGTCATAAGAACAAAACTAACTGCAAGGATAACCAAGGACTAAATAAACAAAGGAGGGATAACATATCCGAGATATCAGAAATAAACCATTTTGGCCAAAAGATATTTCTCCAAACATTATAGTGTCAATTAAATGTAAATCAAACTCAGAACAGAAGAACTCATCAAAAGGCAAAACAATTTGGTAATAACAAAAACTAGGTTCTTCTGCAAGAAAATGACATAATAGAGGAATTGTTTTTAGATAATTGATTAGTAATAGACATGCATTAATGATCAGGAGAAAGAAGTCACTGAGAAGTGATTATAGAGACATGAATCACCAGTTGAGTTAAAGACCTGAAGGAATCATCACGAACACCCAGACTACAATGGTTGATGTATGAAGAAAAATTCAAGAAGCATTTAAGAGTGGAAAAACAGTCCTCATAGATTTATTCCATAATGGGGAGGAGCGGGAATAGCAGGCTGAAAACTACTTCTCTGGAATGTCTTGCATTTCAATCTAGGAATTTCAAACAAGAGACATTAACTCACAACGTCTAATGACCTATTAGATGAATGAAGACAGAAGTAGTCACTGGATAGAGCAAAACAGGTCTTTGTTAAAGAAAGAAATGGGGGCACAAATGCAAATAAAGGCAAATAATATTCACAATCTTTTGAAGATAGACATACTATACAGTGAATGACAATCTGGGCTGGGAGTAAAATTTTGTAGTTATTTTATTAAGAAGTCAAAATATAATAAGAAAACTATTAGTGGAAATATAATCATTGATAACAAAATTATAAACTAACACTTGATTTCAAGATAAATTAGCCTAAATATAAAAGTAAAATTACAAAAAAAAAAAGTTAAAAAAAAAAGAAAGAAATGGGGGGAAAAAGCTGGGAGAGTACGGAAAACAAAGCAGAGTAAGAAATGGGTGGAACTCAAAGACACAAAGATAACAAATAAGAATACTCATTGAAAATCACATGAAAAGGGGTAATCAGGGAAGACTCTCTGGAAAAATAATGAAAATGTCATCTGAGTCATAAAAGATGGGTAGGAATCATGAAGGCAGAGAATAAGAAGTAAATTATACAACACCCTTGAAACTACTCGAAATCTTGTTATTGCTTTTATAGTGAGAAAACTTAATAGAGAAATAGAAGCTATAGTCAATAGAGTCAAGCATATGGGCTAGGTAGGGCAACAGCATTTCATCTATAGAGAAGGAAGAGTTGAGAAGGGAGACCCTGAGATTAGGTTGTTTAGGAGATGTTCCCAAGATGATTACTTTACTCTCCAAACCCTTCCAAAGTTGTCTGAGCTTTAAGTTCCTGGATTAAAAACTTCACATTTGGTCTTCTTGTCCAAATTCTGACAGGTATACACAACATCAGAGTATTAAGATTGAATAACTTAAGGAGGCCAGAAATGGAGAAGTAATTGAATGGTAAAATAAAAAAACTGAACAAAGGGAAGCATCTGTAGTGGAAGAAGAATAAATAGAATTACTTTTTACAAAGATCAAATGACTTTTATCTACGAACAAAGCACTCGTTGAAAATAAAGATTATTGGCAGCAGTAAGTCATGTCAGGGAGACAACTGGGCAATGGGATGAGCTGCCAAAAGGAAAGAAGCAAACAAGGAATAGCTGTTCAAAAGGAGGTAACCATTAAACTGGAATGGGTCAGATCACATGTAGTTCAAAGCCATGATTGTGAAGTAGGAGATCTGTTTCACACACAAAAAAACTGATGACCCTATTTGAGTAATGTATACTTTAGAACTGATTTTCCCACCTACTTAAATACCCTATTCAAATGCTACTACCAGAAAATAGAACGCTTACCATATTACCATCCCAGATAAAAATTCTTGTGAACTTAATAGTAGAAAGGTTTGTTTACCATTTCAAACACATAACTCCCATTAAAATAAATGCATGTTTTACTACACCTGTCAACAAAAGATTATAGACACTGTTAGTAAAGGTCATTTGGGTCTGTTTCTTCTACTTTGGGGGCATAGCTATGAATACAAATTAAGAGCACATTATGAAAATGTTTTAAGATAAGAGTTGTAAAATCCTTTAATCCTCTCACTTGTGTAATATTAACAATTGAGGGGAAAGAACATTGTATGACTTATTTTAATTGAGTAGCACATATCCTCTAAGGATAAATACATGTTGCAAACATATGTAAGTTCAGATTTCCTTTGAAAATATCATCTAGGCTTATTATTATTTTTTATTATTATTATTTATTATTATTATAGGTTAACACAATGGTTCCCAAATTTCTCTTCACATTAGAATCACACAAGATCTTCTAAAATTTTCACATCTCAGATCATCTAGAGCAATTAAATCACAACCTCTTGGTCTGGACACAAACCTCATTAACTGTTGCAGCTCTCCAGGTGAGTTCAATGAGCAGACAAGTTGGAAACAACCATGGTAACACAAAACTCCTTAAAGGAAAACAGATTAGCCTTTGAGTACAACAGTTCTCTTACTTTAGTCAACATTGGACTCACTTAGAGAGCTCCAACAATCTCTAGACCCTGGTGGTTGCTCAGGACAATTAAATTAGTCTTTGGCAGGTAGCAGTTAGCCATCATTGTTCTTCAGAACTCCAAATGTACAGCCAAGTGTGAGCACTAGTTCTTGAAACTAAAGTATAGTTTATAAGACCATTAAAACCATTTAGACTCTGGGTAAGAACCTCACTGATAGAATAAAATTTCTTATTAAAAACCTCCCCCAAAAGAAGGAAGAACAACAATGTGTATTATGTAAAGACAAAAATATTGAAATAAGTAGACCAGCTATTATGTTAACTACAATATTGAAAATTAGGACAGAGACAGAAAAACACTAAGCAAGACAAAGAAAAGAAATATAAGCTATTGTCATTTAAAGATATGTGACTGAATATTTCAATCTCTATATGATTAATAAGATATGTTCCTATCCTATTCACTACTATTGCTGAATGTGTAAAAAAAAATTAAAAAGAAAAAATTTTAGGGATAGAAAAGGATTTCCAAATTCTCAGATATTGAGTAAGTGATTGGCTAATTTCAAAGCAAAGAACAGTCTTCTCTTATCTCTCATTCTCATTTTAATTAGTAGTTTCTGGTCACTCTGATTCTGTCAAAAATTAGTTCAGTATGAACAAAATGTATGTTATATTTTAAATGTATACATAAAATACAGCAGAGGGGGTGGTTTAAAAAATGACTGGATAATATAACATTTAAGTGTTTATTTAATCTTCACTTTTATGTAAATCTATTTCAATGGGAAGTTTAAGTATCACTTAAAACAGGTTATATAAAGTATAATTAGCTGTGCTGTCAGATGGGAAAGACAAATTAGAAGTGCAATTCACACTGTCACAGTAGCAATGCTACCCAGGAACAGCTGATCTTTTGTACAAAAATGCTCACGGCAAAATGTCTCTAGAGCACGTGTGACTATACAATTGCAGGAATACTAATATTTAAGTGATTAATTAATGCAGTTTTCTTTGGCGGAAAAACGTATGTACTACAAAATATGGGAGGTTGTCATGGGGGAAGGTCTTTTCTTTTTTAACTTTTGTATGTTGACTACCTGGTTAAAAGTCTGTTATCAGCAGTTCCTCTAACACCAGGCATGCACTGCCAGTTAATAACAATGCTTAAGACAAAGTTAGTGTCAAATGTCCACACCGCCAATGATTTGGAAGGATTTAATACTGGGTTGTCAGAAAAGTCATGATGCATTTTTGCATAGAAAATATGTCATGACTTTTCCAATGACTGTTATAGAGGGATGAGAGCCAAACAAACCAACAGATTTCTTATTTTTATTGTATATATTCAGGGTATAGAACATAATGCTTTGGTATACATACACACAGTGAAATGATGACTACAGACCCCTCAAAGCACATGTCTATCACTCCACATAGTTACCTTTTTTATGTGTTAAAAGCACATAAAATCTACCCTTTCATCCAATTTCCAATATATAATACAATATTATTTACTATAATCCTCATGCTAAACATAAGCTCTCTAGATCCATTCATTTGTCTATGATGATGATGATGATGCTCGAAAACAGAATTTCTCAGATGTTGATTAGCAATATTTAGTGAACTGTGTGATGTTGAGCCAATTACTGATTTTCTGTGCCACATTTTCATTTGTGAAAATTAATATAATGGCATTACTTTTCTCAATATGAGATTGTATGGATTAAACAGTATAATATATATAAAACACTTAGCTCACCGGAAAAATTGCCCAATAAAAGTAACTCTTATTTTGAAATCAGAATTTATTGAAGATCTTCAAATATCTATGAATAACTTCTACAATGAATTAGGTGGATCTGATATCCTTATCAGCATTTGTCGTATATATCCTACCCCACATTCTAGGATATAAACCAATTAATAACACAATATTTTGTGGCAAATACTCTAACTGGGGGGTTAATAGTTTCCAAACTAAAATAAAATTGAAAAAGAGGAAGAACAGTGCTGATATGAGGGGGAAGGGGGGAAGAGGTTTGGCGTATACCTATTTTACATAGAAGTACTATGGAGAACAGAAAGAGCATCCCACATATTCCCCCCCACACAACACATTCTAGATTTCCTTGCAGTGCTCAAGGTTGAAGATGCCTTGCCTTCACCTGGGAAGCTCTTGCATCTATCCGGATAAAATGCAGAGGCCGCAGCCTAGACCTACTGAATTTGAACCTTGAACGGAGCAGGAGATCAGTAGTTGACATTTGACAGGAACCGCATTTCCAGCTCTAAGTCCCACCAGTGACTGTGATGCTGGTAGTCCCGTACCTACTTCTAAAACTGTACAGACCGAAATCCCAACTGAGCAGCAGCTCTGCTTGCTGAATCTTTTCCATTCTCGCCTACATTTGCATTGCTGTTCTAACTAGGCGTGCACAGTGATGATCAATATTTCCTGAATGAACACATACAACTGCCTTTCAATCACAAAAAAAAAAAAAAAAAAAGCTTAGGTTCTCCAGTAACCAGGAAATTGTGTGAAATTCATTTTCACAAGAGAATACACTTTGCTTCTTCAGTGCTAAACTCTAATGGTTTATAATGTGAAAGTAAATGCCATTTGCCATTTTCTATCAGATAACTTGATGGTACTCTCTTTCGCTAGCCATTGAGTTACTATTAAAATAAATTCTGGTCAAACAAATTTTCCCAAATAACACACTTACTTTGTAATTATGCAGTACATTGTTTAATTACTTTGCCACTGCATAGCACTTACCACATAATTGGGTAAATAGTAATTATCCTTTAAGGAACCAATAACTAAGTGGAATTAGTGTATGGTAAAGTGAATCTCTGCCTACTGGATAAACATGAGAAGGAAATCTTCAATGAAGGCGTTGAAATTAAGCCACTGAAGAACATCTCAAAGGTTATGAATGTTCAATTTATCACATGAATAAAAGAGAACAAATCATCTAAATAATTATTCATGAGTAAGAGTACATGCACATGACAGAGAGAGAGAAGTACCCCGACAGTCTTGTCATACCACAATTCCCTTTCCCCAGTCCTCTTGCTTGTCAGGATCTTGGGCGTGTGCTAATGTGCCCTACTTACTTCCAAGCCAACATAAGAAGCCTAACCTCAGTTGGCCATGTGGTTTCCAGCACTGCAGTTCAGCTTGTGACCAACTGCACCACCAGGCTAGGCCCTACTTTAACAATATTAAAATCCAGTGAGTATATATAGCCAGGGTTCAGGAAGAGTGGGAGTGTGATAAAGTATGTTAAACAATTCACTGCAGTACTGCTCATAAAATGTCCCTGAATTGAGGCCAGCTGGTGATGTGATAGTTAAGGTGATTGGATCCCACGTGGCCAGCTGTACAGCTCAAGTCCCAGACCCACTCTCTCCTGCAAGGGTAAGAGAATAGCATCACCACCCTCATATCCCAACAGCAGTGCCTCTACTAAGCAAAGATACCTAGAAGAAAGCCAGTTTTTTTTTTTGTGAAAAACAACAAAAAAAAAAAACCCCCAAAAAAAAAAAAAAAAAAAAAAAAACGTGGAAATAAAGAAAGAAAAAAAGAAAAAACGTCCCTGCCTTCCATGTTCATCACCTACCCATTATCTCATAAGCAACCCTTACCAACTCTGTGTCCTGTAAAATATACTCTAAATGCCACACACTAAGCATTATTGCCAATGCTTATGTAGAAAACGGTTTGCATTACTCTTACATAAATTATCTTTAAGGTATATTTCATGCACATAAATTATTTACAATGACTTCCAAGTTCTCTTCCTTCCATAGGCTTATATCCCTGGAATTACACACACACAAAAAAAAGGAATCAGGAAACATTCCTCCATTTCCAAATAAATCCAAATTTTACTTTGTCTTTTGAAAACCAGATGAAAGGAAAGGAATTAATCATATTCCTTAGTTCATTACACATTATCATCCTTGTAAAGTCCCTCTCTTGTTTTAGTTTAATTTGCAATTTATTTCTAATCCTCCTATGTCCTGTAAGTCCCCTCTTTTAAATTGCTTGCTATATGTCCTTAAATATGGCCATATCTTTATAAAAATGGTAATATCCTATAAATATATTAATTTAATAAATAATATAGATTAATTAAATAAGTAGCTTATAATAACATATAATAGTATAAATGTAATAAGTAGTATTAGACTGTGCACCTCTTTTATTGTTTCTTTTTTTTCTTTAATTCATACTAGGCTTTTAATATCTATCCAATTTGCCCCATCTATATCTGGCATGTCACCTTTAAGTGTCCCATGTTTAATATGCCTTTCCACATTTTACGTCCTCAGTTCCCTTGTTATGGGTAGTTTTATTACCTCCATGTCTCAAGCACCACTTCCAAAGACACTAAAACTGACAAATGAGAGAAAGATAATCCCCAAATGCAACCCTTTACCTTTCTAAGAATTTTATGTAGGGTATACAAAATTAGCCTGGACTCTCCATCCTGTATATACATGTGGCTCATTCTCTCACCTTAGTCCTGCTCTTGCTCAAGGGTCAATTTAGTAGAGAAGTTCCCCCTACCACCCTATGTAGCACTTTGTCTCTCCCTTTCTCTCTCTCTCTCTCACTTTCTCTATCTCCCCCACCCCCCCACACACACACTTTACCATCAATCTCTATCCTCTAACTTTGTTATATCTTTCTTCATCCCATATACCTTCCCACCACCACACAAGCAAAGATTTTTGTCTATTTTGTTTGTTGTGCTATTGCCTAGAAAAGTGCCTTGCACAACAAAGGTGCTCAAGTATTTGCGGAATGAGTTCATGTCGATTGTGTTAGATGTGAAGATACAAAAACAGACCAAAGAGCCCCGTCCCTGACAGAAGAGTAGGCTGTAGAATTTGCCATAGAAGTCAGTTCTTCCGCTCATGTAGCTCTTTCCC
>NW_006159897.1:2633233-2640984 GCF_000334495.1 Tupaia belangeri chinensis | reverse complement strand
ATGCTGAATGAACAGTGCACACAAGATGGGGTTCGATTATTTAGCAGCAGGTAAGGGAAGACATTAGCAAGCATGAGAAAAGATGGCTACAAAGGCTAGTAGTTGCCTTTTAGCATAAAATATCTTTAAAATCTTTGTGAGTCTTTTAGAGACCTTTTCAGATTATTTCACAAAAGAAATAGCCATGAGGACTTTGATCAGACTTGTTTTTATCTAAAGAAACATTTTAGTTTGCTTTTCTTGTTTTCATACATGGAATAGTATTTACATTTTTACATAAATTATTACAATAGTAATTTAATCAATGTGCATAAATTCACATATACATAACTACATATAGTTGACAGTGGTTATAGGAACGGACCATTGGAAATGTTTCAGTGGTTATAGTACATGTGCTTATTTTCCAACAGAATGAAAGCTATGCCTACCGATCCTTATTAGAATTGTGATAGTGTTTCATTGGCAAGCAAGTTAGAAAATGAGACTTCTGATTATTTGCCTGGGAATAGGAATGAACATTCTGTTTTGTATTATATGCCAGACTCTCCTTTACTAAATGGTAGTAAAGTAAAAGGAACTGAAGCTTCAAACACAGTCCTAGAATCTGAGAGAGAGGGAGAGGTGAAAGTTGCTTTGAATGTGAAGTTGGATTGATCATGCAATTTAATCTCCAGAAGAGAGTATTGACAGACAGTGCTGTCTGACACAAGACCAAGACTATGGAGACTAGCAAATAGCATAATAGCTATGTCGCTGGACTCCCATATAGTTGACTGCAGTTCAAGTCCTACACCCAGTGGCTTAAACTCACACCGGGCGTGTGTGCATGCATGCTCAAGATCCCGGGAGGATAATGGAGGAGAGGGGATTGTGGCATGGCCATCCGTCCTAGGGGGTGATTTCTTACTTTCTATCTCTCTGTCTCTGTCTTTCTAGGGAGCATACATGCCCTATAGCAAAAACCTATTTTAAAAAAATCCCAAGACTATCGAACAGACTATTTCCTGCATTGCGAGTTTAGGGACTTATATTCCAAGATTGAGGGAAATATCGGACTTATTTTGAGTTACATAATGTGTTACATATGAGTGAAGAAAGGGGCATAGAAACAAGCTGTAGTGGTGGATAATGATTGAATGTATAAGATAGAAGTAAATAAATAAATGGGGGACAAAGAGAAACATTTTACAAATACTTTTCAGTAGAAATTTATTTCAATTTTTTTTTATACTTTAGCTCCTGGGAACCATGAAGGATGAAGTGTTAAGCAGTACAGTCTTCAACTTTCCAGGGGAGGAAAATAATATTGGTTTATTATAAATAGTCTATTATTATAGAGTACATTGAATTGTTATAGGGATACTGTATTGTTATTAGGGGATTATTTTTGAATAATCTCAATGGAAATTCTCAGGTTTCTAACATTTACTTGTGAGTCACAAATCTATCCTATTCAGGAACACAGTATTAACATTGGTCTAAAATCATAAAAACTTATGAAAAAGAAATTATGTTACCAGCACATACATTCCTCTTCAAAAGTTTTATTTTTATTTTTATTTTTGGAGCGGTATTTGCTATAGAGCACGTACACTTGCCAGAAAGACAGAGAGAGACAAAGACAGAAAATGAGAAATCACCCCCCCACGGGGGATGGCCATGCTGCAATCCCTTCTCCTCCATTCTCCTCTCAGGATCTTGGGCACGCATGCACACACACCTGGTGTGAGCCTAAGTCACTGGGTCCAGGATTCAAACCATGGTCGACTACATGGGAGTTCAGTGACATAGCCATTACGCTGCTTGTCCCAAAAGTTTTCTTGATTTCTCTAACCTTCTAATAACATTTTTCTCTTTCTTGTTGTTGCTTCCATTTTGGAATGAGGACAAAGGATCCAATTGTACTTACTTGCACTGGATTATGATTTTCAGAATTGCCAAATGAGATGGAGTTTTTTTCTTTTAAAAATTAAGAAGTTGTGTTATTAAGTATAAAATCATCTTCTGATGACTGTATTTAGACATGAACTATTAGTCTGCATATCTCTTCATTGTGCTTTGTTTCTGAGTGAGGCGGGAACTGGCAACCACAACACTGGACCACGATCTGTAAGCATCAGCCTCCTCACCTAACTCAGCCCACGTCCATCACTTTGGGAGACCATTCTGCCCATGGTATCTAATGGCTCCCCCTGGTAGCCACTAAATAGGTAACACATACTAAGTGGCTCTGAGCCACACCATGTTTTGTACCATGTTCATTGTATTTCCTAAGTAAAAATCGTGACAGAACCTAGCCAAATGATCTAAAAGGTCTATTACTTACTGGTCAGAAGGTCTGGTAAAAATGACTAACCTTTTCAGTGGTAAAATTCACCCTGCCTTCCTAACAGGATTAATTGCATGAAATAAATAAATATAGGGTATAAACAAGTATGTGTATATACTTGTTTTATATGCTTGAAAACTAAAATAATTTCAATTTTGAAAAATTACATAAGAATATGACATAATATAAACAGGTTTTGACTAAACCAAAACCACGGAAAGTCAGGTCAATCTTGTAGGTTAGGCACTTACATCTATAGTGCTGAAGCCTTCCTCTGCTAATGATTCTCATAGTTATGCAAATGAATTTTAACCGGCCCACATTGTTAGGAATTATTAAAAACAAATCATACAACTTATTTCTTTTGCTCTTTTTTTTTTACTTTTTTATTTCATTTTCTCTTTTGCATTCAATCACATTATTTAGCTTACAAACTGAATATTTCAACATGTAAACATTTCTCTGTAGTCCAGCTGACAAAAACCATAAAAGTATCTTCAACAGATAATACCATTTCTTCTAAATGTCCTTCCTCAGACTCTACTCTTTCACACACTCTTATGTAGCTGAATTCCTTTTTGCAAATATAAACAAAGTCATTAAAATAAAAATTTTGCTATAATTTTCAGTATCCAATGTTGCATCCAGGCAGAGAAAAATACCCTTTTTTCCTTTTCAAATTTCAAAGAAAACAGGCTTACAGGGCAGTACATTCTTAAGAGTCTTGTTAGTGCAGCAGGCTCCACAATTCATAAATCATAATGCGCTTCCTTGAAGCATCCTTTTAACGGGTAGCTGAATAAAAAAAGCAATAAGGGGTAAGCAAAAGTATCTCTGGTTTCTGTTGGGAGGAGTGCTCTATCTTTACAACTCTTCCTACTTTTCAAGCCAGTCATCCATTAAGGTCCAGGACCAAGAAGTAAGCAGGTCCCGTCAGCTCATCGCTGAGCAAATGCGCAAATGCACTTCCCTCTGAGTCCACGCACCATTACTGCATGCCTGAGCCTCATGCACGATTAGTGTTTTGCCTTCATCAAGATGAATATCATCTTTGTTTGAAAGCACCCTGCAAGCTTTAAACTCCAGAGTCCCAGGACATCTGCTCCTTTCCTAAACGACGACTGATCTGTTGAAAGCTGTCCTTCCAAGAATACAATAATACCTGAACCAAAAATAGCTTAATCTAAAACTATCGTAATTATTCAAGCTGCTCCTCTACCTAAAGCTAGCAGAACTGGTAACGAAAAATCATAAAGTAATATCTTACAAAGGGTCTCTTTTATGACAGGAAGTGAATCAACACAAGCCCCATAACAGAGTATAGTAAAAAAGTTCTGGAGTAAAAGTACTTATGTCACAGAAAGTAAATCAAAAATTATGAGTCACCACAATGAATTAGCATTCAATTAGCATCCTTTCTCTAGGATGAATTGATGTTACTAACCAATACAGTGGATTACAGCTAGAAGGAGGGTTGCCCTGACTGTGCCCACAATTGCGAGCATATTAGAGGAGGCATGATGGCTTAATCCTGAACTCCAGAC
Source organism: Tupaia belangeri chinensis (assembly GCF_000334495.1). Classification (NCBI taxonomy): domain Eukaryota; kingdom Metazoa; phylum Chordata; class Mammalia; order Scandentia; family Tupaiidae; genus Tupaia; species Tupaia belangeri. The sequence continues at coordinate 2,637,108 of NW_006159897.1, read as the reverse complement.
TAAAGTTAGCACCCTACTTCATAGTCTCACTGAGAGCATCCCTTTCTCATGAGGGAACTGTTAAGGAGAAATTATTTTGTGGGTGGTTTCTTTTTCATAGGATAATATATGCTCTCTTCATTCCCCAGTAACGCTTGAAGTATTTAAAACAGTAGACACTGAAGCACACTGAATGTATGCATATTCTAAAATGCTTCAAGATTTAGAATATAGAGAATAATTTATAATATTGAAACACATAAAACAGCTAAGTTAAAAAATGTAAATGGATCAGAAACCATTTAGGAAGTAATGAAAGCAAAGAAGTATATGAATTCATACGGAAAGACAAACTCTACTGGTAATGAACCATTGGGGGAGATATTCATATTGATATTTTCTGTAAAGGATCTTAAGCAGCAGAACACATAATGTCTTCCATTTGTCCCCTTATTCAGTAACTGTTTATGGAAAGCATCCACTAGGTGCACCATAATTTTGTTTAAGAAATATTCTTCAAATATCTATTTCTTAACTTGGCTTCTGGCCAAAGATAAGGATGTAATATTAAATGGTCATTCTATAAGAATGTTCTATCAAAAAACTAAGGTTTTAGCTAAAACATGTTGTATGTTGATGGTATAAGTTCGCCCAGCAACAGCATTTTGGGACTGTTCAGTCCTTATTGAATAGACAGTGTATCTCTTGTACTGAGCTCTCAAAATACTGCTGCAAACATGCTGCAGCAGGAGGCTGAAGCTATGCAAGCTTTCGGCTGAAGGCTGCAGAGTGTGGGATTCTAAGGTTTTAATTGATGTCGAACAAGCAGAAATACAATTTTCATCTTTGCTTCAATAGAAGCAATCCCACCTGGGTATGTAGGGAGGCTGCAGGGGTGCCCGTGACAAGAACCAGTTTTTATTTTTCCAAAAAAATGAAGATATTAGCAGCTGCTCAAATGATTCTTACATAGTACATGATATACATAGTTTTGACCAGAAAAGAATTCATTTTAAGGCAGACACTTGTTAATAATGCACTCTGTTAGTCAAACTTATTTAAGATAAATGTAAAGGGGCTCTGCATCCTCATGTGTCCCACCCTGAGGGTTGTGCTTGCCAGTTTTGTGCAGCCACGAGGAACTCTTAAAATGGAGAATGGAGTCGAATGTTTCTTCTCATCAAGATGTGGAAGAAGGCCTGGTGATCCATGAAGGAGAACGACTTAATAACTTCCACCCCATACAAAAACGAGCTGTTATCCCCACCCTACCCTCTGAGAAAAGAACTCATGTCGAAGACATATTGATAAGCTCAGTCCTTCCATCAACTTTCCCCTCACAAAGCAAAACATTGGCAATTGTACATGACTTTGACAAATGCCCTTCTCATTCTAACAGTTACTTGAGGATGGGAAATGACTCCTGAGTGACAAGGAATATAAAAATACATACAAACCACTCCACATCCTTACCAAACCCTCATCACCACCCATGCCACTGCCTTTCTTATTCAGAGAGTGTTGTCTGCCCTCTTCTGAAGAGAGAAGCCAGAGCCAACAGCTGCTGTTAGAAGATGGATGTGAGAAGCCAGCACTTCCTTACTCACCCCAAGAATAGACGTAGTTCAAGTGTGGCATCTGGCAGGCATCTAATTCTTTGAAGCAAATGCATAGACATGCTCCAAAATAGGATGCCAGAAAGCATACTGCCCTCATAGCTTTTTAAAATAAATGGAGAGAATGATATGCAGAGGAAAAGAAACCAATTACCCAGGCTGGAGTACACCCAAGTCAGAACAACTAACACACCCTAAATGTGTTAATAATCACCCGCAATATTTTAATGATTTCAGTAATTGAGAATCATTGTTTCTTCATCCATTTCACCTCCAAAGCAGCATTCCCTACAACTCAGTCTCTATTAGCAATCTGCTGAGACATTAATTGAATATTGACCCAAAGAAATGTCTGCTACCTGTGGCATCACTATAACTCTCCAACTGAAAATCAGCTCTAAGTTTGAGAAAGAGCTAGTAAAAAATTCCATCTCACTAGTTTGATTATATTGTAATAGCTAGTACTTGGGCACCAAAGTATTTTATTTTAAAATAAGGGTAAAAAATTCAAGACAGCTGCAGTATAATGAAAAGGGCTCTGAAATCTCAGGTTTCTATTAATGCTCTGGTCTTCCAAAGTCGAAGTCAAAGGCATCTGACCACCACATGGACGGTCATATATTCACATAAGTAGAATTTGTATGCACATGATGTGCAAATTAGTCATAATAATAAATGTATTATATTTATACGATATATGTAATAACAGAGAAGTATAATGTATAGAATTAATAGAAATGGAGAGGCAGAATATTTAGGTGAGAGAAAGTGACCTTTTTAAAATCTCCATAAAATAACTATACACAGGACTAAAAGTAATTACAATTTAGTTGACAATAAACTAAGAGAGACAAGAGACAATGCAATAAGCTGTTCTGGAACCAGATTGTCTGTTTAATAACTGGCTATACTATTTATATCTGTTGCATACAAATTGTTGTTTAATTTCTGTGCCTCAGTTTCATCACCCATAATGTGTGATCAGTTATAGTATCCACCTTCTAGAATGGTTGAATTCTACTTTTTTTCTTTTTTTTTTTGGAGAGATTCTTGCTATAGGGCATGTGCTCCTGCCAGAGAGACTGAGAGAGAAAGAGAGACAGAAAGCAAGAAATCACCCCCACATGGGGGATGGCCACGCTGCAATCCCTTCTCCTCCATTCTCCTTTCAGGATTTGGGCACACACGCTCATGTACCTGGCATGAGTTTCAAGCCACTGGGTCCAGGACTCAGTCAACTATGTGGGAGTCCAGCAATATAAACTTTATGCCATTTGCTGGTCCTAGGAATGGCTAAATTCTAACTTGTTGTTTAAATAAGCTAAAATAAGTAAAGTATGTATTATATAGAGCATTTTAAGTCTACTTAAAGATGAGCTATTTACAATGAAGAAAACTTCTTTTTATATTTAAGGGGATTAATAGAGGTAATGAGGTTTTAAATCAATTCAGTGAACTTTAGGATAAGCCTATTGTACAAGTTTTTATGTCATTCTCTATTGACAAATCTACAATGGATTTATGTGGCCTACCATAAACAGTATAAAGTCATGTATTGACTTTTAAAGTCCTATAATCTCATCCAATGTTCAAATATTTCTTACTTCTAGCATCAATTCTACATTTCAGTGAAGTCTATTTCCCCCTCTACTGGCACTTTTCCATTAATATAAATATACACCAGGACCAGCAGGCGGCACGGTGGTTAAGGCGCTGGGTGCTCCCACATGGCTGACCACGGTTCAAGTCCTGGACCTGGTGGCTTGCTCTCTCACCTTCTCTTTCTCTTTCTGTGTATCTCTCTAGTCAAATTAAAAATGAATGAATGAATAAATAAAATTAAATAAATAATTTTTTAAAATATATATATATATATAAATATACACCATATCTCCCCTCCTAGAAAAATCTTTTTATCATTCTTAGTTCAATTTTTTGATCCTTTTAACAGAAAAACTTGAAATAGTTTTCTATACTTGCTGTCTGAACACCCTCTCTTGAGCTGATTCTAACCAGGTTTTATTCCCTGCTAACTCCACTGAGAAATTGGAGCTTCCAAAGTGGAATTCTATCATCATCACAAGCTTAGACAGACCTGATCTGTTCATAGTTGCTTTTTCTCCTCTCTCACTACAATGTCTCTCTTTCATAGGCTGGCTTGCTGGACTCAGCAGTAAATCTTCCATATTTGTCCACTTTCTATTGAATGCCAAGGTTTTGTTTCTTATGGCTGAGGAGTATTCCATAGAGAATATGTGCCACACTTTTCCAATTCCTTCA
>NW_006159897.1:2629871-2633092 GCF_000334495.1 Tupaia belangeri chinensis | reverse complement strand
GTGACCAGCGTGAGTTTTAAGCCACCGGGTCCGGGACACGAACCGCCGTCGACTACGTGGGAGTCCAGCGACATAGCCATTACGCTAACTGCTGGCCCCTATTTGTAGCTCTTTGAGGAACCTCCATATTATTCTCCACAGTGGCTGGTCCAATTTACATTCCTACCAGCAGTGTAAGAGAGTTCCCCTTTCACCACATCACTGACAGTACTTACCATCTATTGTTTTTTAATCTTTGCCATTCTGACTGGAGTTAGGTGGCATCTCATTGTGGTTTTGATCTACATCTCCCTTATGATGAGGGATGGTGAGCATTTTTTTCAAATGCTTTTGAGCTGTTTGCATGTCTTCCTTAGAAAGTTGTTTATTCATCTACTTTTCCCATGTTTTAATTGGGTTAGTCATTTTTTTTTTGGGGGGGGGTGGTTAAGGCAATTGAGTTCCCTGTGTACTGTAGTTTGCAGTCCCTTATCTGAAGCATAGTTTATAAAAATATTCCCCCATTCCAAGGGTTGGCAATTCACACTAATTACTGTGTCTTTTGCTGTGCAGAAAGTTCTTAAGCTGATGTAATCCCACTTGTCTATTTTAGGGATTATTGCCTTTGCTTTGATGGTCTTATTTAAGAAATCATTGCTTACCCCAGTGTCTCCCGGGGTTTCCCCAGTGTTTTCCACCATAGTTTTATAGTTTGAGTCTTAGGTTTAGGTCTTTGATCCACTTTGAATTGTTTTTTATTAATGGGGAAAGGTAGGGGTTCAGATTCATCTTTCTGCAGGTGGATACCCAGTTGTTCCAACACCTTTTGCTAAAGGGGTTTTCCTTTTCCCAGTGAATTGACTGGTACCCTTTTTCAAATATTTGCTGGCTGTATGTTTTGGAGCTTTTTTCTATTCTGTTCCATTGGTCCACATTTCGGTTTTTGTGCCAGTACCAACCTGTTTTGATTATCACAGCTTTGCAATATATTTCAAAAAAGTTTCTACACAAACTACTTTTACTGTTTTCATGCCATTCACCTTTCAGTTCATTCTAGCCATCCTTCCACCCACTTTTCCATTAAAATTTGTCTTGTCAAAATCACCAATGATCTACATTTTTCCAAATTCAATGGACTCTTTCTTCTTGTAACTATTACTTGGTTTGTTTATTTGTTGACATCCCAGTAGCTTTTGATATTATGGTCCACTCCATCCTTTGGTGACTACATTTTGCTATTTCCAGCTTTCTTCCTACCTGCCTGAATCATTTCTTAGTCTCAGTTTAAGGCTCATTCTCTGCTATCTTGGCTCTAAATGTTGGCTTCAGGCCTGGACCTAGCCCATCTCTATGTTCCACAATATGTCATGAACATGTTCATTTCTCTGCCTCTCCGTTGATACTCTCCCATTCCAGGTCATCATCTTTGCTATACTGGTCCACTACAACTGCCTCCTAAATATTTTTGCTGTCTCATGTCACTTCCATTAGTCACTCAACCACAGTGGTATTATTGAACTAAATCAATTTCCTTCACCCTTCTGGGTCATACCCTCAGAGGCATCTCATTTACAAAGAATAAAATCCAATCTTCTTATAATGATCTCTGAGGTTTTGTATGCTCATCCCCAGCTAGTCAGTAATCTATGCCCCATCACGCTCAGCTTACTATTCTTCAGCCACAAAGATCCATCTTTAGTGTCTAAAATAGCCTAAGTTCTTTTCCATATCAGAGCCTTTACACATGGTGTTTCCTCTTCATAGAATACACTCCTCCTATTTCCAGCTGTCAAGTTCTTCAAAATCAGTATAAATGTCACCTCCTAAAAGTGATTTTTTTTCCTGTGGTCTCCCAATTCAATCAAAGCATCATCTCTAGTTTCCTCTAGATGTAATCTGCTCTTGCAGGTCAATGTATAAGAGTAGATTTTATTAGAAAATAAAAAGAATTACAGAGTTTTGAAAAGGAGCATGGCATGATTTAATTTATGTTTCTATAAAGTTATTTTAACTACTGCATAGTGAATTACTGTAAAAAGGTAGGAGGGGAAGCAGAGGAACCAGTGAGAAACATTTCATGGTGGTCTGGGTAAGACACTACAGAATATAAAGGTGGAAGGAGAAAAAAAAAAACATTCAAATGACAAGTATGTAAAAGAAAAACGAATGTGTTAATGTTCCTTAAGCACTGTTTTTTTTGAAAATGAACATTTTGACAAAAAGTTATTCATATTTAGCCAACGATAATTTTAAATAGAATTTTAGATGACGTATAAAACCAGTCTGAGATATCATATAGTGTTGGTACTTCTTAGAAAAAAAGAAAAAAAAAGGCAAAGTCATTTTTAAGCATCTGTTTTAAGTAGGGAATTTAGATTAGTCCCTTTAGTCACAATCTATAGGAAATCACAGGTCAGATGTAAATTATACAAATCAAGAAGGAAAAGAAAATCCAAGATTTACTGGTCTCACCTCCAAGCCCCTCCACTTTTTAATTCATGATAGAACATGTTCATGCGCATGAGAGAGAGAGAGAGTAGCACCCTCCACAAGGCTTGGTCATACCGCATGATCCCTTTCCTCCAGTCATCCAGCCTGCTATGATCCTGGCCACAGATCCAGCATGTTTTCAGGAAGGCCAGGTCAGGACTTGAACTATGGTCAGCATGTGGCTTCCAGCTCCACAGTCTAGTGCACTACCTATTGCACAACAGAAACTGGGCCTAGACTCACTTGTGAATACTAATTTTTTAAAAAAAAGAAATTAATGAACAAGTTTAAAGAAGAAATTAAAGTAATAAACAAGCAAAAGTCAAAGAAGAATAGACATTTTCCTTAAAAGTACAGTTTCTCATTCTTGTCATTCAGTACTTAAATATGAGGGGAAAAAATCAGGCTTCAAACTAAAGCTGTAAGATTTTAGATTCACAGGTTTTGCATAAATATGACATAATATTTTTAAAATACTTCCAAAGAACTGGAAGTATTTTGAGTCCAGCCACAGTATATAAGCAGAACTTGTAGGCAGAAGGACACCCCTGAATAATGCTGGAGCCAATGAGTGGTCCAGGTTCAGGTCCTGGGTTGATCTGAACACTCCTCAGGCTGCCCCATGCCTGTCCATGATCCTGGCTTACTGAGAGGTGGAGGGAAGTAATACAACACAACAGGACTGTCTCTGGTACCTCTCTCTCTCTCTCTCTCTCTCTCTCTCTCTCTCTCTCTCTCTCCCCCCCCCCCCC
>NW_006159897.1:2629616-2629855 GCF_000334495.1 Tupaia belangeri chinensis | reverse complement strand
AAAATTTTTAAAAAAATGTCTCAGGACCAGCAAATGGTGTAATGGTTACACCACTGGACTCCCACATAGTCAAATGTGGTTCAAGTCTCAAACCCAGAGGCTTAAACCTCACCCTCACCCTGGGTATATGTGCATGTGTGCCCAAAATCCCAAGAGGAGAATGAGGAGAAGGGACTGCAGCATAGCAATGTGATTTCTCATTCTCTCTCTCTCTCTCTCTCTCTCTCTCTCTCCCGTGC